>NC_089847.1:124028483-124298483 GCF_035609145.1 Eleutherodactylus coqui | reverse complement strand
AAATAGATAGATAGATAGATAGATAGATAGATAGATAGATAAAATGTGGAACCTAATAATTGGAATTCCCATACATAAACTACAATGGATGTCATTTATGACAATTACTTCATACATTACCAGCTTTCTGCAATATTAGGATATATCACACTGACGTTCCTCGATCTCCTCGGTGACATGACAGGTCTGTGATGATTCCTTCAATGTGTGCTAGATGGCACTTGGCAGTTTAATTGCTGCATGAGCTTTAAAGAGGTGGCAGTGTATCAGGTAACTCCCCCGCTGACACCTCAATGTCTTCGTTAGAATAGTGCAAAGCACCAAAAATAGTGTCAGTTCGTGACTGAAGACACATCGGTGATCTTCCTGTAGCTTTATATTCCCCATGGCAGTGGAAGGAATTAAAGTTGAGGCATCACTTTCTAAAAATGTGTACAGTAAATGGGATGCTCACTTACAGTTCTGTCCGGTACACAATATTATTGTTACTTTGTATCGTGTTCGATTTTAAAATTCTGGCTCACGAAAGAGAAAATGCAAAACTTCCTGAACAAGAGAAAAAGATCCAGAGTTTATATAATGATTGATCCTTCCCTCTACCTGACGCTCTGCTGGCACAGCATTCCTGGGGGTTTTGTGCATCTTGTGACGCATTACACTTGCATGACGTTCTCATTATATATCTTGGTTTTCTGTGGTCGCTCATAGAAAATGTGGTGTTAAATACTCGTATAAAAAACAACAAAAAAAAGTATTATGAAAGTGATACGTTTATTTGCTAACATGAAAAGTTACGTTTGCATATTTAGAGGTCACTCAGGCCTCTTCATCAGCCTCCCTAAAATAGTTACTCATAGAAAGATAGAAATCTCATGGCACTACTGCCAAGTGAGACATCTAAACTGTAATACATGCCCCTGCTGAGAAGTGGAAAATATTTTATCTATATATATAAAGACGAAAGCCCTCACTGACTGACGGACTGACTGACTCGCCACTAATTCTCTCACTTCCCGATGTCGTAGAAACATGAAGTTTGGCACAAACATGGATTATGTCCAAAATAGAAAAAGTTAATGGTCCCCAACTCGATAATTCAATTCTAGTCCAAAAGAATTAGCATCCAAATTTTACGTACGGAATCTAATTCTCTCACTTCCCAATGTCATAGAAACTTGAAATTTGGCACAGGCATTGATTATGTCATAAATAGGAAAAGTTAATGGGTCCCAGCTCGATTATTCAATTCTAAGTGCAAAAGAATTAGCATCCAAATTTTATGTACGGAATCTAATTCTCTCACTTCCTGATGTCATTTTATATAAAGGAAATGTTGCATGGTTACCTCCACATGGTGTTTCCTGGGTAACGCAGAGAACTATGCAAAATGGTGAACATATGTTTTTCCTCATTATCTCTAAAGTAACCACGACTTCATAAGATTTTCCGTGTGAACACCAGATAAACACCAGTACCAAATTAACTCGGGCGAAGCCGGGTATATCAGCTAGTATATATATAGCTAATCTTAATCGTATGGTAACACATTTCCCATTTTCTGTATGGGTTGCGCTGACGGTGCAACCTGTATGAATACAATAATGCAGCTGCAACCCTTCCAGGGA
Organism: Eleutherodactylus coqui; assembly: GCF_035609145.1. NCBI lineage: Eukaryota > Metazoa > Chordata > Amphibia > Anura > Eleutherodactylidae > Eleutherodactylus > Eleutherodactylus coqui. The sequence continues at coordinate 124,296,858 of NC_089847.1, read as the reverse complement.
AAATGGACAATCCGACCCCGGTGTGATCTGATGAAAGTGCTGCTCCGACACTGAAACGTGTCATCGAAATTAACGATACTTCTTCATCCTGTTTGGCTTTCCTGTGTCTCAACACTGCAGTCCTTCTCTTTTTCTCCTTCTTCTCTCTTTTTAATTCCCACGAATGTTGTATTCAAGTACAATTATTTCAGATTTGATTGCTTTTTAAGGCACATGAAGGAGTGGCTATGGGGAAAAATGCCATCCCTCATTAGCAGTATTTACATGGTGAATTGGGAGGAGAAATTCATTATTTGGGGTTATAAGCCCTATGCCCCCCATATCAGGTGGTACGGTTGGTTTATAGACGACATGCATCTAGTATGGGAGAGGGGGGGGGGGGGGGTTGAGCACAACAGCTCATATCCTATTTAAATGATAATTCTATGAATTTGTAGTTGACTATGAGATATGACGAAAGGGGCATTGATTATCCTAATGTCACCGTAAGTTGAAATGTAGCATGGTGGAAGGTTGAAACTTTTCCGTTTAGGGTAAAGACGGCAGTCAATGCTATTCCAGATGCATCACCTTTCATTTGCCAGCAGTGATAAAAAATATTCCCATGGGGAAATGGATTTGGACCAAATGCAATAGTTCTGTAATGGCAGAATTGGGAAATGAATTAACACAGAGGTGCGTGATAAATTAAAAAAGAGAGGATTTTCACAATGAACTCAAGATAGAGGCTGAAAACTAGTGGAGGATATCCCAAGAGAGACTTCTGGGCGGAGATGTCGCCAATGGACAGAAAAAAAGTGGCAGAAGAAATAGGAATAAATACAATGTAACTTTATGCACTCGGTAAAGTCTACATTATAAGGAAGTTGTGATCAAGAGACACTTACCGATACTGTATGAGAATCCTACATTGAGATACCAAAGGGGTTCATTCAGTGGCAATTAGGTAGCATGCTTTCGCCGAGTCTCTTAATTTCAGACACTCAGGAACTAAAAAGTCAGTTGACAGTGCAAGGTTTTTTTATTCTGTGTGACCATGAAATTTGTAAAGCTCGTCAATTTGCACATAAATCAAAATGTTTTTGTTCTATAGTAATTGGTAAGAAGTAGAATATCAGAACATAAACTGCAATTCCAATGTTGCGGTGTATTTGCTCGCATGTAAATACAGTGGTGCCTTGGGGTAAGAGTTTAATTCGTTCCGTGCCTGAGCTCTTAACCCAAAACACTCGTAAGTCGAATCTTCCCCATTGAAATGAAGAGAAAAGCCATTAATCCATTCCGGATCGTGAAGCTCTCCCACTGATTTCAATGGGGATTGAAAGCAATAGGATGCTGGCACCCCCACCGTGATTTTCGGGGAAGGGCTTTAAATAAAGCCCTTCCCTAGAAATCATCCCTAGCTGTAGTAAAAAAATAAAATATATATATACTCTCCTGTCTGCTGGGGCTCAAGTGCGTCTAGCTGCTGCTTGTTCTCCCTGCACTGCTCTGAAGATTTTCATCAGGCGGGTATTAAAAATGCAAGGAGAACAAGCGGCGGCCAGACACACCTGAGCCCCGGCAGCGGTGGACAGGTGATTAGATATTTTTTACTACAGCTAGGGAAGATTTTCAGGGAAGGGATTATATTTAAAGACTAGAGATGAGCGAGCACCAAAATGCTCGAGTGCTCGTTACTCGAGTCGAACTTTCAGTGATGCTCGAGATTTCGTTTCGAGTAACGAACCCCATTGAAGTCAATGGGCGACCCAAGCATTTTTGTATATGACTGGTGCTCCGCTCAGGTTTTCATTTGTGAAAATCTTAGCAAATCACCAAAGTCATGTAAAAAACACAGAAATGGATAGGGCAGGAGAGGAGCAACATGCAGGGGTGCATTTCGGGCTCCGGGGTCTCACTATTAAGCCACAATAGTGGCAAGAGTGAGACCCCCCCCCCCCCCGCACTGTCAGCATAAAGATCGTTCTCCTCTGCCACAGCTGTAACAGCTGTGGCAGAGAAGAACGATGTTCGCCCATTGAATTTAATGGAGCCGACAATACAGCCGGCTCCACTGAAAGCAATGGGTTGCCGGCGAGCGCGGGATGAATTTTCGGGAAGGGCTTAAATATATAAGCCCTTACCTGAAAATCATCCTAAAATGTGTAAAAAAAAAAAAAAAAAAAAATGTATACTCACTAATATTCCCCGAAAATCACTGCAGGGGTTGCAAGCAGGCCATAGCTTTCAATGGGGCTACCGGCAGCAGCAAGTCAAAAGGTATCACTGTATTGCAATTCTTACAGTATGTTGGTTGCACGGTTGGAGCATTAAACGTCTGCATTCGGAAGCATCTATCTGATGCGATTATTCACGGGGTGCTGCGGAGGTCAGCAGTTTCCAAACACCTTGCACAACAACATCCAGGCTGCACTGATGGATGATTCTTTTCAGGGAATAGAAAAAGTTAGGAGACAATTAGAGGAGGCGATCATCACAAAACGTCTTCTTAATAGAGAAGCAAGATGGATCGCGCAATTATACAGGATTTGAGCCCATATGTGGATTGAAAAATAAAGCTGTAAGGGTTAAAGATGTTTTTAACATGTGATGTTGGTAATTGGTTCTAAACGGTGTGCGGATTTAATGGAGAACGTGCCATAAGGATGAAAAGTAATTTCCAAAACGCGTAGCAGCTCACCATGTTAACCCTTTCCAATCCATTGTCTGACCAATGAAGACATTATGATTTAAGGCTGTAGAGCTCCGATGTTGGAAGACGCCCGTCGGAGTTCTCTTACTGTATATTGCCAGCCTCTCTGCTGTCGGAGCCTCTCCAACGTGTCACCTCATGCAGTACTGGCTTTAGCCAGCAGATAGCGCTGTTGTATAACAGCAGAAAAAGAGTAAGCCCCCTAGGAAAACCAGGATACAAATTGCATTGGAAAGGGTTAAGAAGTGCACTATGCTCTGGATTTTTAAGATGCATGACTAAGGCCAAATGTCCATGGGCGGATCGGATTCTGCATGCTTACCTGTGCAGGTCTTCTGCTTACCCATCCGGTTCTAATATTTTCTTCACTGCGGATGTGTGCCACCGCACATGCTCAGTTGACTTTTTTTTAAACTCCTGCTTTCCTGCGGAATCCGGGGCCCATCTACAGTTCAATTGCGGATGGGCCGCAGATCAGAACGCTTCCATTGACCTCAATGGAAGGTGTCCGTGACGGAACCGCACTGAAATTGAGCATGCTGCGATTTGTTTTCTGGACTAAAAGGTCCACAAAACAAATCTGCATGCTTTAATTCAGCTGCGGACGCCCATGCTTCTCTGTTGGCAGTTTGAACTGTGGATCGTCCGCCCGGGTGCTCCGTGCAGATTCAGCAATTCAAGTCTGCCTGTGGACATTGGGCCTAAAGAAGGAAGTTATAATAAAGCCCAGGATGATATTGGAGATTTTTGTTCTTCCATTTCAGAACAAAGAACACCAACAAAAATGTGCGTAAAAATGCAGCCAACGGTACTGAAATTTGTGGCGCTTTTTACAAAACAAAAATAAAATTGCTAAAAAACGTTTGTGCAAAGAAGACGTAAAGGGGCTTCTGACTAAACTAAAAATAAGGACAGGTTCACGCCTGCGCTGGAACCTCCGGCCCAAAATAGTGGGTGCAACGTTTTTTCTTCCTGTGAAATGCCGGGCAGCTGAGTGAAAATCGAACAGACCCTATTATAGTCAATGGGGTCCAGGGATGTAGCTAAAGGCTCATGGGTCCGGGTGCAAAGGTTTATCTTGGGGTCCCCCAACTTCTCTTAACCCCTTAACCATTGGGGTCAATTCGACACTGTTCAGTTCTGTCATAAGATGATCCAGGGGCATAGCTAAAGGCTCAATGGGCCTGGGTGCAAAGGTTTATCTTGGTCCCCACCCAACTTCTCTTAACCCCTTAACCATTGGGGTCCTTTTGGCACTGTTCAGTTTTGTCATAAGACGGTCCAAGGGCATAGCGAAAGGCTCAATGGGCCTGGGTGCAAAAGTTTGTCTTGGGGCCCCCCAACTTCTCTTAACTCCTTAACCATTGGGGTCCATTTGGCTCTGTTCAGTTTTCTCATAAGACGGTCCAAGGGCATAGCGGAAGGCTCAATGGGCCTGGGTGCAAAAGTTTATCTTGGGGCCCCCCAACTTCTCTTGACCCCTTAACCATTGGGGTCCATTCGGCACTGTTCAGTTCTATCGTAAGATGGACTCGTTTGGCCAGGTAAATCCCCTTTCCTGCGCCCCAAGCGGAGCCCCTACCACACATGTGAAAGCAGCCTAAAATACATAGAGAAATCATCAGTGTGAACAAGTCTCTTCTTGAAAGTTGTTAAAAGTTTTGTTTAACTACTTTCAAGTTGGAGATGAATTTGTCGTTGAACAGTTTCTTCTGCGCAGTGTGATGACTCACTGAGATAAGAGACTTCATCCCCTGCATTCCTATGGAAACCTACACACATTGTGAATCCCAACGCATCATGTAAAATAAGAACTTCAGCTCTTCTATGCCTGTATATGTGTATAGAAATATGGCCATTGTAGCTTCTAGGATGGCTTCAATAGGGCTACCATCCAGCTCTGCTGGACTACTTAGTAGCACATTTGCATAATTATGCTGCGATATGAGAGCAAGGAATCAAAGGTACAGTAATGCTTCATAAACAGGAATATGTACTATTCATTAATAAGTGACCCCTGTAGGCACATTAATTGTCACTCAGCCCCTCAGGAAACAGGAATCAGCCGAGGAGCGCTGGACAACCACATCTCACATCTCAGCTACTGTAGTCATCAAATGTACCCACTAAGGGTCCTTTGCTCACCTGTAATTGGCAGGGTGACTGCAATGTATAGTTACAAGGAAAAGTAAGTGAACCCTTTGGAATAACCTAGAGTTCTGCATTGATGACTAGCAAAATGTGGTCTAATTGTATCTAATGCCCCTTTTACTTGAGATAATTGTTGTTTGGACAAGAGCATGAGCAAGTAACGTCACCACTAACTCGTTCGCAATCGTTTGCGCTCAATATTTAGACAAGCAGATGATTGTTGAGAATCGTTCAGTTCTTGCTCAGAACTGTTATACCATTCATGTCTTTTATTAAGCACATTGAGTAATCAACTGCAGAGCAGGGGTGAAAATAAGTGAACCTCTGTGTTAATGACTTTTCCAAAAGCTAATTGGCAAAAGGTGCTTCAAATAAGGAAATAACAAGCTTGGAATTGTGGGTGTAATGTGTGCTTTGTCCATTAAATAAAGGCACACAAAGCCTGGTTACTGACAAATCTGTTCTTAAGAAAGATTGCTTGGTGTGAACCATAATTAATACACAGTTAGCCAAAATATTTACAGATAGGGAACATACTGGGCTATTCTACTCTCCCCTGGAGTGGGCATCCTGCTAAAATCGCAATAGGGAATCCTCTTGTAAATGCTCAATCTCTGAGTTACAAGGGAAACCTATAATCCTAAAAACTTATTTAAAGGGTTTGTCGGAGTAAGATAGCTCATCTTCAATTGACCTATTTGGGATAGGGGATAACATTCTGATCAGTGGGGATCTCACTGCTGAGACCTCCGCCAATCTCAAGAACGGTACTCCTGACTGCAGGGATACTGCACCACCCACATTGCGGAGGAGACTGACTGAAGCACTGGTCATGCAAGTGCACCAGTGCTTAATCACTTTTATTGGGACTGCCGAGATTCCCAAGCATCATCTACTCGGGTATTTCCATCAGCCTTTTTGAAATGAATATAGCACTGACTGCGTATATGCGGACAGTGCTCCATTCAGAATGACGTTACTGCAGGAGGAGAAGTGCCCCCCTCAGTGAAAAGAGAGCGGGATGCGGGAGTCCCATTCTTAAGATCGGCAGGGATCTCAATGGTGAGATCCCCATTGTTCAGCAAGGTATTTCCTATCCAGACTTGAAATTTGCTGCAACCCCTTTAAATGAGGAATTATTTGGGTTCATTGTAAAAAAAAAATCTAATTCTTAGAAGGAGTAAAACCGTCTATGTGTGATCGTAATGTTGATATAAGTGATTACAATATCGGAGCAAAACGATCATTTATTGCAGAAAACTGACCTCGTGTAGGGAGGCTCTGGTACCCTGTTGTACTGCATCTAGCTTGGATACAAGATGTGATACGGGCGGGCATGGAGGCTCTAGTACCCTGTTGTACTGCATCTAGCTTGGATACAAGATGTGATACGGGGGGCATGGAGGCTCTAGTACCCTGTTGTACCACCACTAGTTGGATACAAGATGTGACACGGTCCAGCATGGAGGCTCTAGTACCCTGTTGTACTGCTTCTAGCTACAAAACAAGATGTGATACAAGCAGGCATGGAGGCTCTAGTACCCTGCTGGGCCATCTATAGCTTGGATACAAGATGGGATACGGTCCAGCATGGAGGCTCTAGTACCCTGTTGTACCTCTTCTAGCTATGATACAAGATGGGATACGGTCCAGCATGGAGGCTCTAGTACCCTGTTGTACCTCTTCAAGCTACAATACAAGATGGGATATTGGCCAGCATGGATGCATATAGGTTTTGTATGGTATCCTGCAGCATATAGATTGTGCAAACTTGTTGGCTGTCAAAGTTGCCATCCCAGATTGCCCCATACATGTTCTATTGGAGATAAATCTGGCAACCGGGCAGCCACAGAAGTGTGAAAATGTTGTGGGGGCTTCCTGTGATCCCCTTGGGTGTGCAGCCGAGCATTATCCTGCTGCCTCTTGGAAGCCACCATGAAAAGCAACGCATCTGACCACAGGATGTCCTGAACATCCCAGCTTCTCACACCCCAATAATGCGCCCCTCTCAGACTCTGGTAACGGGGTGAAATCTCTTCTCTGTATCATAGAGGCGTCTAGTGGTGAACAAGCTCTACACAAGAGGAAGAAGAGGTCACTACACACAAGGAGCCTCCGAGAGCCTCTTATAGGCCAAGGGGGGAACCACTTTTAGGGCCTACGGTGACAAGACCGTTCATCTAATCACCACAGCTCTCATCATTTACATATCTGCGTGAGATGAAACCACAGGACAAGTTTTGAGCAAAATGACAACTCCATCTAGGGGCGGGATTTTTTTTTTTGACAGTGAGTGTATATGGTCTTTGTTGATTTTTCATCTTTTAGAAGGAAATACTTTACTTTGTACCTAAAAGCCAGCAGTTACTAGATGCATGAAGAGTTTGATGACTTTTCCCAGGCAGGAATATTGTCTCCCCCTAGTGACCAAGATTCGGAAGGCGTGCACCTTTGGCTCAATGTCCTCTATTAATAATGTGGTAATTTAAGTACCCAATAATGAAATCCATCCTCACCAAGCAGACAGGGCAAGGCATTCAGACATCAAGTATTTACATTAATTCACTCTGTCTGGAAATGAGAGAACCCTTTCCAAACCGAAAACATTTCCACCCGACATGATTTCATTTTATTTATCTTTAATGAATAATAAAAGGTAAAGTGCTATTGACTGAAAAGGCTTTTAAATATTCCATCAGTTACAGAACAAGAAAATCAATTATTAATAAATAGAGAGGAGTATGCATGTCAGGTGGAATCAGATTTTCATATAGATGTCGCTTCCAGGCAATTAACTCTCCCCGCTGTAGAACAATGAAAGGGTTACTGACCCGATCATACGGCTGGGAAAACCATAGGGAAAAATATATGTGCAAATACACGTAACAACCGGTATTTAAAGGAGAACTCTGCCCATTTCTTAAAGGGGTTGTCCCGCGCCGAAACGGGTTTTTTTTTTTTTCAATAGCCCCCCCGTTCGGCGCGAGGCAAACCCGATGCAGGGGTTTAAAAAAAAACAACCGGATAGTACTTACCCGAATCCCCGCGCTCTGGTGACTTCTTACTTACCTTGCGAAGATGGCCGCTGGGATCTTCACCCACGGTGGACCGCAGGTCTTCTCCCATGGTGCACCGTGGGCTCTGTGCGGCTGGAATCGGCACACGGGACGGGGCGGAGCTACGAGGAGCAGCTCTCCGGCACGAGCGGCCCCATTCAGAAGGGAGAAGACCGGACTGCGCAAGCGCGTCTAATCGGGCGATTAGACGCTGAAATTAGACGGCTCCATGGAGACGAGGACGCTAGCAACGGAGCAGGTAAGTGAATAACTTCTGTATGGCTCATATTTAATGCACGATGTACATTACAAAGTGCATTAATATGGCCATACAGAAGTTCTGAACCCCACTTGCTTTCGCGGGACAACCCCTTTAACTTTTAATTAAAGTGAATTTCTGCAATTTTTAATCAAGATTGTTTCAAATTCTGCACTAATAAAGTTATTAATATATCCTGTTATATGATAATGGGGATGCAACGCTTACTGGAGTCTTGTGGCCTCTTCCATTAGATGACCAGCAGAAGTGCTGAGTCAGACACAATGATGGGGGGAAAACTAAATGAAGTGCCGAGTTAATGACTAGTGAGGAGCAAACTTTTAAAAAGTTTGGTTCAGTCCAAATGAGTTTGAACCGAACCGGAAGTTCACCAAAACCTCTAAAACTGGTATATAACACTGTCTAAGGGTGCATTCAGACAACCGTATATCAGCCGTGTATTTACGCCGACCGATATACGGCGTCCCTCTCTGCAGGGGGAGGAGGCTGGAAGAGACAGGAGCAGTGCTCTGAGCTCCCGCCCACTGCCTGCCTCCTCTCCATCCCCCTGCACTATTTTCAATGAGGAGAAGCGGGACGGGGGCGGAGCTAATTCCCGGAACTTAGCCCCCCTCCCGCCTCTCCTCATTGAAAATACTGCATGGGGGTGGAGAGGAGGCAGAGAGGGGGCAGGAGCTCAGTTCCTGCTCCCGGCTCTTCCAACCTCCCCCTCCCCCTGTAGAGAGAGACACTGTATATCGGCCGGCGTGAATACCCAGCCGATATACGGTCGTCTGAATGCGCCCTTAGAGCCATAAAGACCCTGTGTAGTACTCCGAGAGTGTTATATAGGGTTCTATGACTCTTAGATGATGTTATACACCAGAGTTCAGGACTAGTGTTGAGCGAGCCAAAAGAGTAGATCCCTGTTTCAAGTACGACTTTGTTAAAAGCTCAGTTAGGTTTTGTGCTGAACCAACTTTTAGCAAAGTTTAAGCCGAGACTAACTGGTTCGGTTAGCTTAACACTATTAATGACTTCTCCCAGAGCTAATTGGCAAGAGGAATAATAATAAATGGGTACCAGGTGCTTCAAGTAATAGGAAGTGTCCACTTTCCCACAATGAAATATGGTTCAATCACTTTCATTAAACAATGCAGTAAAGAGCTTAATTAGGAAGGAAACAAAGTATATAATGTGCTCATACAAGTCCGAATGAAGCAATGAAACTGTACAATGTATATTACCTTGTTTCCCCGAAAATAAGACAGGGTCTTATATTAATTTTTGCACCAAAAGATTTTACTTTTTACATGTATGGCTGCCTGGAAACTATTTACATTGACTTTTTTTAATAACTGTAAGTAGGGCTTAATTTTGGAGTAGGGCTTATAGTTCAAGCATCCTCAAAAAGCCTGAAAAATCATTCTATATCCTCAAAAATCTTGAAAGATAATGTTAGGGCTTATTTTCAGGGAAACAGGGTATTAGCAAAAATGTCAGATTCCCATAAGTGGAATAATATTGTCAATAAAAAAAAGAAAATTGGCAATGGGCAGGGGGGGGGGGGAGTAAGAGTAAGAGAGGGCAAAGTTGGAAGGAGGAGGCATTCCTGTAACAGCTTCTAAGCTATGGAGCAAAGTGGACAATTCAGGGGTTTCTTGAAACATTATCCAAGGGGGCCAAATGCTTAGGAAATTATTGTATCTGTCTTAGTTTTGAGCAATGAGCTCCTTTAAGCGGTAGATCTCCTACCATTTCATTAGACTGGAAACCTGATGGCATTTTCACTGATGAGGAATAACTAGACAGGAAGAAGCATAACAACCCCTTCTTCGGTGAGGAAAGAGACCCTGAAACTACAGAAAAACATTGCCAGAGACCAAGACAGACGGGTGTGACAGACTTTATTGTAAATACATTTATTGCATTAATAGCTGACGAAAAGGGGGCAATTTTTCCAAACACCCACCAGCATGAGTCCCCCCCAATGAAATATGTAAGGGTACTTATATGTGATTTCAGGTGCCTCACAGATGTAGTCACACAGGTGGAAGTGGCCTCTCCCAGGTTCCACAGAATAAACTAACAGGCCATAAAGCACTGCTGTTCACATTCTCCACTCAGTGCATTATCCTAGTATCCAAAGATAATGAAAGAACATGGTGTACAGCTAACATGGAAACCGGGGTCCATAAACTTTTCTTTTACTATACTCACAACAAACTTGAATGTAAAATGAAAGACATGGTAGGCAATGACAGAATAACCACCCAACTTGAGCTTCACCTGTTATCTGTGGCATGCCCCATATAAGGCCGACAGGTGAAACCCGAGTTGGGTAGCTATTCTGGAGCCTGCCTCAGATGAGGCTAACAGGCAAAATTCAAGTTGGGTGGTTACTCTGGGGCATGTCTTAGATAATGCTAACGGGCGAAACTCGAGTTGGTTGGGTATTGTTATGTGTGCTGCTGGAATCTGTAGTTCTAAGCTTCCTAGCAGCACAGCCCTCTCAGGGTTAATGATTGAGCTGGGTGTGGTACTTCCTGCTAGCCAATCCCCATGAGTCTGTGCTCACATATAAACCCAGCTCCTGGTCAGTCTGAAGCTGGTCTTGTACTGTTTGGATGTATCTGTGACATGTGTCCTGTTACTTGTTCACTGTTTTGTTGCAGCTTGCAGTGTGATCTGTGCCTTGCTGTTCATATCCGTTTGTATGTTTATTTTGTGTCAGCTTGGTCTGCTGAGTTTGTTTGCTATGTCTGTGCTAGGTTGGCCCCTAGGGCCCTTTAGTAGATGTGTCTTGCTAGTGTGCTAGCAATGGACTGCAACATACAAGGGGCCTTGCCGGGGCTTGCAGCTTAAGTTCATTGGCCAATGTACGAACCAATACCTCACATTTATATTCAGCTTATCATCTGCTATTAGTGTTTGAATTGTGGCTGCTGTATGCAGTGTATTCTGGCTCTGTGTTTCCTGTTGTTCAGTCCCTGTCATGTGGCATTTGAATGCGTCCTGTTCTGATGCGTGGCTCCTAGGATCAGCTAGGGCCCAGATCCGAAGACCACTGGGCTACCCTTATTGGGGCAATGTCCCCGCTTAGGTAGGGCCATGTCATCCTCCAGTAGCAGAGAGTCAGTTTGCCAGAAACCTGTGTGCGTACCCAGTCCTGCCTCGGTCACGATCGTGTGGGCCCCATGCCTAGTTTGCCCACACGATTGTAACAGGTATTTTAACATTCCTTGCACCTCTCTCCATGCTTGGAAGGCTTCCTGGCCACGCTTTCATCTAGAGAACACCACAACCATGATGCTGCCATCACCATTTGTGTTCTTCCAGGAATGGTTGCAGGGTGTTTGTTCTCTGATGTTTCTTGCCTGACATGCCAACATCTATCCGTTGGATGAAGAAGACAACGTGATTCATTGAAGAAGGCAACAATTTTAGAAATCAGCAGTAGTCCAATTCCGATATTGTCATACAAATTGAAGCCTTTCCTTCCAATGCACCTTTGTTAGCAGTCACCATCCATCCACTTTGGAGCCCCATACACAGTAGGGTTCACTGAACTGTTGTTTTAGACATATGTTTGGTAGCCCCCTGGTTTATTTTCAAGGTGACCTGCTCCATTGTAGGGCAACGGTCGACCCTCGTGCACCTTCATATCCAACGTTCATCTTTCACATCAATGGCACATGGTGCTCCACAGTTTACACAGCAGTTATTCTAAATGGTGGTATTTGTCCACTCATGATACACTTTCACAAAAGAAGTACCGTATATTCCGGCGTATAAGGCGAAGGGGCGTATAAGACGACCCCCCCAACTGTCACCTTATACGCCGGGAATACAGCGGAGCAAAAAAAAAATCATTACTCACCTTCCCCGGCATTCTGCGGCGCTGCTGCAGGATGTCGCTCCCTCCTGGTCCCGGGCAGAGCATTGCTTTCTGGACGCTGAAGGCACGTGTGTTTTAGCCAATCACAGCCATTCAATGATGTCATTGAATGGCTGTGATTGGCTGATGGCGTGTGTTAGCCAATCACAGTATTAGCTTTCTGGAGGCGGGGATTTCAAGCCCCGCATTCAGAAAGCAATGCTCTGCCGGGGACCAGGAGGGAGCGACAGCCTGCAGCAGCGCCGCAGATCGCTGGGGGAGGTGAGTAATGATTTTTTTTTTTGACACTTTCTTTTTTTTGTATTACCGGCGTATAAGACGACCCCCGACTTCAGAGCAGATTTTTGGGGGTTCAAAAGTCGTCTTATACGCCGGTATATACGGTACACTAAAAGTTCACAAATTACACTGTTTGCAACTCTGATAAATTGTCCCTTTTACACTTGACAACAAGCGATATGTGAGCAGACGGCCTATCACACACCTTATATACCCACCAAGCATACGCGCACATGGTCAAAAAAAAATCAAGCATCTAGAATCAATTGTTTGGATTGAATTAAACTTTCTGAGGGTGATTGTAATGTTATTATAAGGAAGTGATTACAATATCAGAGCAAAAGGAGAATTTATTGTGGAGAACTGACCCCTTGTAGGGAGGCTCTAATACCATGTTGTACCACCTCTAGCTTGGTTACAAGATGTGATACAGGCGGGCATGGAGGCTCTAGTACCATGTTGTACCACCTCTAGCTTGATAACAAGATGTGATACAGGCGGACATGGAGGCTCTAGTACCCTGTTGTACCACCTCTAGCTTGGATACAAGATGTGATACAGGTGGGCATGGAGATTCTAGTACCTTGTTGTACCGCCTCTAGCTTGGATACAAGATGTGATACAGGTGGCATGGAGTCATACATGTGCTGTATGGCATCCTGTGATATATTGGTCTACATTAGCTATAACTGAGCGTCTAGATTGTGCAAACCTTTAGGCTGTTGAAGTTGTCCCCCCAGTTGGTTCCATACATGTTCTATTGGGGATAAATCTGGTGAGCGGGTGGGCCACAGAAGCCATGCATTATTCTGATGGAAAATGCCTCTTGGAAGCCGCTATGAGAGGCAATGCATGCGGCTGCAGCATGTCCTGTACATATTGCTGAAATATCACTACTAGGGGTGACTGACTGTCGTATGTGATGGCAACCTAGACCATCACATACACAGTGGGGGCAAAGTGCCACTCCACAGCAAAAGCAGGATTTAGGTGTTCACCTCTATGTATTCAGACATGAACCCGGCTGTCATTGATGCCCAAAGCAACCTGGATTTGTTGCTGAAGACAACCCGGTTTGACTCCATAGCAGTCCAGTTTTATTGTTCACAGCACAAGTTCAAATAGGGGTGACAGTGGGTGGGTGTCAAAGGCAGTACAGGTAATGGGTGCCATTAGCCCAAATATCCTTCACCCAAGCACCTGGAAATGGTTCCAACAGAAATAGGGGCCTATAACAATGCTGCCACCTGTCTCTTGATGGTGGACATTAAAACAGTTGGAGCTGCTCGTGCTTGTCGAGCAATCAGACTAGCCTCTCTACTGGATGGCATCTTGAGCCCGGTCACCTTGTGTGCTCTGACACATCCACTGGTCCCAACACCTCCTAACAGTCTGGACAGACGCTTCTCTCTACTGGTGGTCTTTAGGGGGTCCTGAGCTTGGTCACCTTTTGTGCCCTCCCACATACACTGGTCCCAACACCTACTAACAGTCTGCTCAGACACTCCCCTCTACTAGTGGTCTGTAGGGGGCGTCGTGAGCCTGGTCACCTTGTGTGCCCTCGCACATCCACTGATCCCAACACCCCCTAACAGTCTGGTCAGAATGGCCGGTGGGGGACAATTCATCGATACAACCATCCAGCTTCTCACATCCCAATAATGCGTCCCCTCTCAGACTCTGGTAACGGGGTGAAATCTCTTCTCTGCGTCGTGGAGGCGTCTAGTGGCCAACAAGCTCCACACAAGCGGAAGAAGAGGTCACTACACACAAGGAGCCTCCGAGAGCCTTTTAAAGGCAAAAGGTAAAACCACTTTGAAGGACTCAGGTGGCAAGTCCGTCTATCTAATCACCACAACTCTCATCATTACACATTTGCCTGAGATAGAACTGCAGGACGGGTTTTACAGTAAAGTGACAACTCCTTCTAGTAGCTAGTTTTTTTTTTTGATAAATTGTGTATATGTTCTACAAAAAAAAATCTTAGACCACTATCAAATGTTTTGGGTGCATTTTTTATGGCTCATTGAATTGTTGGAGATCCCAGTAGATTAGTTTCCAGAAATATTGGGTGTCTATGTAGCTGATCTTATTGTCCATGGCAACCAATCATAACTTAGCTTAGTTTGCTCTGTGATTGTGTTAAGACAGTTTAAGACATGTGGGCCATTATCTCCCGGAATGTGGCAATTTAGAATTGCCCTTTAATGGTGTTCTTTATTTACAAATTATTGACAGCCTATCCTTAGGCCAATGCCCATGGCCGGGCCGGATTCTGACTGCAAAATCTCGCAGAGGAATCAGACCCTATGCCTAGCCAGAGACGCATACTCACCTGTCCGGATCCACTCCGAGTGTCTCAGCCGGCAAACATGCGCAGTCCAGGGCATGATGTGCCAGCGATGGCGGGGATCCATAGTGATTTTCAAATTGACCTTTTGGGAATCGCCGCAGATCGGACAGCTTCCATTGACATTGAATGGAAGCTGTCCATGCGATTTCCCGCACCAAATGGAGCATGCTGCGATTCTTCCTCCGCAAGTGGAGTGAGCGTCTTGTCGTGAATTCCGCACCAAAAATCTATCCGTGGGCATTGGGCCTTAAGGTTCGCTGTCCAAGGCTCCTGCCAAATAGCTGTTCACTGGGACAAGTGCACTCGTGAACTGAGCTGATTTTTGAAGGAAGCAGGCAGTTCCGTTCTCACTACATTGGGCAGGTTAAATATTACAGGCAACATTCCCATAGAAGTGATTGGGTGTAATACCAAGCCTGGCCACTGAGGTGGGAATGGAGCTATCTGCATCCTGCAGAGATCAGTTCAGTGTACAAGCACACTGGCCCAGAGAACAGCTGATCAGCAGGAGTACTGGGCAGCAGGCCATCTCCAATCTACTATTGATGGCCTATTCTAAGGATTGCCCATAAGTAATTAACAACTGGACAAGCCCTTTTGTGACATCCATCATACATATACGATGGATATGTGCATGGCTTGTAGAGCTTGGTCCAAATACAACAGCTGTAAAATACAGCTAACAACCAGCTGCAGCAGCCAGAATCGGAGCTAACCCTAATCCTAAGTGTTAACCCTTTATATTTTACAGTCAGCTTAGGTAAATGGCTTAACAGTGGGATGAAGCTGCCTTTGTATCCTGAATACCCACCCTCTCCTGTCATGGCAGCCTGGGGCCTAGTAAAGGTTCCTTGACCTACCGTGCATTTCCACCTATTAAACACTGCTTATGGCAGGACATAATAGGTTGATGTTAACCCTTTCCAATCCAATTTGTATCCTGGCTTTCCTAGGGGGCTTACTCTTTTTCTGCTGTTATACAACGGTGTTATATGTTGGCTAAAGCCAGTACTGCATGAGGTGACACGTTGGATAGGCTCCGACAGCAGAGGGGCTGGCAATATACAGTAAGAGAACCCCGATGGACGTCTTCCAACATCGGAGCTGTACAGCCTTAAATCATAATGTCTTTAGACGTCAGACAGTGGATTGGAAAGGGTTAAAGGTACAACATTTTACAACACTGAAGTATTGCAGTATATTGTGCAAAATAATAAATAATCGCAAGTTCAAGTGAGATTAAAAAAATTAATAAAAAAAAAAAGAAATACATTTTTTTTAAATATTGCCAAAATAATAAAGAGTTAAAAAAAAAGAAAACCCCTTTTTCAATTTTTAGCATAAAAAAATCAATAGAAAAATAAATATATTTGGTATCCGTAAAAGTCTGGTATCATATTACGCTATTTATCCCACACGGTAAACGATGTCAGAAGAAAAAAAAAATCACACAATGCCACAATTGCGGTTCTTTGGTGACCACGTCTCCAATAAAAAAATTTAAAAAGAAGCGGTCAAACAGTAGTATGTACCCCAAAATGGTACCAATAGAAAGCACAGGTCAAGCCCCAAAGAAGGGCCCTCACAAAAACCCCTTTGATGGAAAAATAAAGAAGTCATTGTAATCAGAGGACAAAGACGGAGAGCATTTTAAAAAAGTGAACTTTTCAAAGGTAGTGCAACCCCCCCCCCCCCCCAAAAAAAAAAACCCCGAAAAAAACAAAATATTCGATCTCAGAGTTAATGGATGATGTCAAAGGATTTTGTCGACTGACAATAAAAAAGTAATTTTTTTAAAAGCGGGGATATGAAAACAAAAATAACGAAAAATAAAAATTGGCCGCGTCACCAAAAAGGGTAAATATTCGCTGCACAATCTAGTTACAATGGAAAATTGTTACTCCTCCAAATGGAAACGTGTGAAGAGTTAGTAAAAGTCTCTGAACTTTCCAAAGTTGACTTTTCTTATAAAGTATCCCATTTTGTGCACAATGGGAAGGAAAATGAATCATTATCCAGCTACACGCCGCGGCTATCGGAAAACAATATGTTTGGAACGCGGCGCCATTGTCTGAGTAACACATTCTTTTCCAGCTCATATACATGTATACGGGAATGGTGATACTTGTCAGAGATTCAATTATTTTCCCATTTACGCATGCCTTTGAAGCTTATCAGAGCAAGGTATTGTGGGCAGCACTTCTGCCATTACAACCGGAGCTCTGAATCCTGTCGAGCTGATTCCTATTGTAATGCAATTAATCTTCTGCTTTGCCCTAATGGATGAACAGGCATATTTACTGCAGCATAAAATCCTAATTATTTTTTGAGCAGATGCATAAAGGGAATTGAAATTAATGGCAAGTGACAATTATGATAAATGCAAAATATATTTTAAAAATGCCAGATCCTCGTTGGTGTCACTTGGAGTCATTCAAGAAAGTGGATCTCTATGGAAGGAGGATGTTAAGGTTCGGCAAGACTGCGGCGCAAAGCAATAGGTGTGTCTAGCAATGGAGTATTCAAATCTGAAGTGTGTCTCTTTAAGAGGGGGGGCTAAGCTTGCAAGGCATGCTTTATGTGCAATCGGGTGTAATGGTGGCCCAAGGGTAACTGGAGTGGATTCTGTTGTGGTCAGACATTTAGAGACACTTGGAAGATGAGCTTTATTCAAGGAAGTTGGGGATGACTGACTGCCAATATATCCGTCCCGCCGATAACCAAAGTAAAATAAATGGGAGCAATCATATGTAATATAATAAAATGCTAATAATAATAATCTATGCTGATATAGATACACGATCCTACCAAAAGTAATTGGACACCTGAGCAAGAATCACGAGTAGTATTTATTTCCATATGTTAATACTTAGTGGGGCTCCTTTGGTCCTAATGACATTGGATACTCCATGGCATACTTTCTACTAATATCTGATAAACTTGAGCTGGTATTTCCCTCAATTCATCCTGCAAATGTCTGGTGAGTTCTCTCATAGAATATGGACACTTCATATTTCATGACCCGATGCTTTAGTTCAGTGTTCCCCAACTCCAGTCCTCACGGACCCCCCAACATGTCAGGTTTGCAGGATTTTTCCTTGTATTGCACTGGTGATGTAATTATTGTCTTCGCCTCAGACATTCCCACAGGTGTTCTCTCTATAGGATATCCTGAAAAGATGACCAGCTGGGGTCCGTGAGGACTGGGAGTTTGGAAAACTCTGCTTTAGTTTGTCCCAATGATGTTCAGTAGGCTCAGATCGGGACTCTATGTAGACCAGTCCAATCGTCAAACATCTATATCCTCAGACCAACCTAAATAGTTGTGACAAGGTGCGTAGTCTTGTTGGAAGTATGGCCGACCATTACCAGAGTATTACCACATTGTCAGCAGCACATTATGGTCTAGGATGTCAGGGTCACCTCCGTGTTCATGGTTCTTGTCACTGCAACCAACGGACCGAGACTATGCCATGTAACACATCCCAGACCGTAATGGAACCTCCACGGTACTTAACTGTTGGCTCCACACACTCAGGTAAAAGGTGTTCCCCATCATCCTCCACATCCAGGTACATTCATCTGATATGAAGATGGAATTTCATTGGTCACCCCATAGAACGTTCTTCCATTGTAGATGGCCTTTGTGATGGACGGCTTGTGTGCAGTGGCACAACCCATATATCCAATAGCATGCAGTTTCCATCAGAAACTACGGCTGACAACTCCAAGGGTCTGCATGGCAGCATGGTTTAGGACATGTGACATGCTAATTAGGCTAGATCTATTGACAAGGGGGTCCAAATACTTTTGGCAGAACAGTGTATTCCAATTGGTGCTTCATACACCCTTGTAAGTACACTGTGCGCCCGAGTACAAGAAACACAAGTATCAAGAGGCGCAAACATCCATTGGCCAGTTGTCAGTAGAAAGTATACCATGGAGAGTATTCAATATCATCAGGGCCAAAGGAGCCCCACTAAGTGTAAACATATCTAAATAAATACTACTTTTACTTCTTGCTCAGGTGTCCAATTATTTTTGGTAGAGCAGTGCATGTAAGGACTTCCTTTATCTGTACTAGATATCTCATTTTAACTTTTTTTTGGGTTGACATTTGGGGAAGTTGAGAACCAATTACCGGTTTTACATAGAGTTATGGTCATGAGTTCCAATACTGGCCAGTTACAATGGCCGTCTGGGGGCTAATTAATATTATATACTGAGAGATCATTCTTCTAGGCAATCCCCAACGAAGCAGCGGCACGGAAAATACCATGATCCACCCGCACTGTATATTATCCGCTGCCATGAACCTGTCGCCTCTGAATAAATACAGCGTTCCAGCAAAATTAAACAATTTACAGTTACATTTATTGGACGGATCCGTAGATAAAATTGTTTTGGCAGTTTCATATTGACTGTGATTGAGTGTTCTGGCTTCCGTTATTGATTTTATAAAGAGCTCCCCTTGTTTTCCGGAGTGAGGCTTAATGTTATTTTGCCATGACGACTGGAGAGAGAATTGGAAAAAGCAGATTGTTGTATCTGGCGCGATACATTGTCAGAATGATCGCACCTCAACTTCCTCTCGGAATGGGCAAAGAGAACCCCGGGGGGCTGACAGCTTTAGGTTAATTATCTTTCTAGTTGAGTAATCTCTCCTTTTTGTTTGATTGTTTGATCTCTCTTTGAAGAGTGCGAGGCCTTTCGCTCTGTCAGACGAAAAAAAGAGACAGAAAAACAAGACGCTGTTATGTATTCATAAACAGGAAACTCCTGTTTTGATTCATGCCAAGCACAGAGTGATTACAAAAAATTTTTTTTGTTCTCTAAGCAGCTTCGGAGATATTTGCCTCTTTGAAATCAATCTGGATGGTGTGAGGTTATTAACTGAACGTGTAGAGAGGGCGATGCCGGTTATCTATCTAGCCGTTGGAGATACTAAATGGTGTTAATGGTCGGTGATGATGGATGGATAGATATGAGATAGATAGATAGATAGATAGATATGAGAGAGAGATAGATAGATAGATAGATAGATAGATAGATAGATAGATAGATAGATAGATAGATAGATATGATATATATATACATAGATAGATAGATAGATAGATAGATAGATAGATAGATATGAGAGAGATAGATAGATAGATAGATATGAGATAGATAGATAGATAGATAGATAGCTAGATATGAGAGAGATAGATAGATATGAGATAGATAGATAGATAGATAGATAGATAGATAGATAGATAGATAGATATGAGATAGATAGATAGATAGATAGATAGATAGATAGATATGAGAGAGATAGATAGATATGAGATAGATAGATAGATAGATAGATAGATAGATATGAGATAGATAGATAGATAGATATTAGATAGATATGAGAGAGATAGATAGATATGAGATAGATAGATAGATAGATAGATAGATAGATAGATAGATAGATAGATATGGGATAGATAGATAGATATGAGATAGATAGATAGATAGATAGATAGATAGATAGATAGATATGAGATAGATAGCACTGGGGCCCTTCAACTGTCTTTGATGTCTGTTGGCTTCTCTCCTTTGTTGGAAGTGCTGACTTGTTTTTTTTCCCCAGTTTTTATGTATGTTGGCTCCTTTTAGCTATCTATAAAATATGTCTCAGCAATGGGACCCACACAGATCAAAACCTTTGATGTTTCCCTCTGCAGAAAAATGCAGTTTTCTCTTTAAAGGGAAACAAGCTAATAAGAGTGTGGATGAGTGCGATATCGGTCCAAGAAACTTGAACCAATACTCTTTGGCCGTATTTACATGGCCATTAAACTTGTGGGATAAAGAATGACGATGAGGCCGCCATCCAAGTGGCCACTTCCAATTGGTAAGTGCTGAGAGCCAATCATGCATCTTACTTTCATTCCACTAGGTTCTATAAATTGTTCTGATTTTGGTATGATAGATGCTTGACAAAGAAGGCAAATGGTAGCCTTTGAAATGTTTGGCCTAAGCTATTTGCTTTTTAGTTGTTGTCTATAAGATTTTAAAACTTTATTGTGGAGTAAACCATTAGAAGACATCCTATCAAAACCTTGATGACTCTTCGATCTGTGAACCTGGATGGTGGGCTTCAGGTCTCCTTTGTGAAGTAAGTAAAATCATTGACTGCTAACCTGGCAAGCATGCATAGTACCGAAGGAGGGTTTTTACATCAGTGTTCCCCCAACTCCAGTCCTCAGGGACCGCCAACAGGTCATGTTTTCTGGATTTCCTCAGTATTGCACAGGTGATGTAATTATTGTCGGTGCCTTAGACATTGCCACAGGTGTTCTTACTATAGGAGATCCTGAAAACATGACCTGTTGGTGGTCCCTGAGGACTGGCAAACAACTGATTAGCAGGGGGGAACACAATCTACTACTGATGATCTCTCATAAGGTTAGGTCGTGAATAGTTTACAAAAGGGCATCCTCTTTAAGAGAAGTCTGTTTGAGGTTGTATTTACAAGCTGGAGTGTTGTAACATCTTAATCCCTATGCTTATAGTAACATATTGCGTCATCTAATGTTTGCCATTGTTTCCCTGATGCCACCTAGCGAAAGCCAAGGACGCCTTAGGTTCCTGTGGTTGGGCCGTCCTTATCAGGGCAATCAGTTTGCTTATATGTAGGATTCTCCATATCATTTAGATCAGGGTCAGATTTCCCCATTAGGTATTGTAATTTATGTTATTTGGGTTTGTACCAAATAGGTGTCTAGATTTCATCTATCCACATTGGCGTTGCATGAATTTGTGGTAGAGTCTCATCCACTTTGGGACTCCTATTACCTCTGATCTGGACGAGGTGTTTGGCATCTGGCGCGGATGTAACATGGGGTTGTCCAAACCGTACATTTCCTTTAAATGAATATAAGCTAGTTCCGTAAGACAATAGCATGAGTTGAAGAGTATTCGGCATTAGCGGAGCTTGAATCTTCCTTGGCATAGTAAGCAGAAATGGAGAGATTAGTCTCACAATCCAATTCCAGTAAATTACAAAATGAAGGACAGATTTATTTTAGTTAATAGTACTATTATTAATATTGTTATGACCAACTGTTGCGGCTCCGTCAACCCTTGCGTTGAGTGGCAGGTGTGTGTTGGCGACGTCCTTGGTTGTCTTCATAACAGCAAACTAGTGATGGCTTAAATATGTATTCAAATCGGGAACCATATGGTAAGTCATACAAGATGCTTCATAACAACATTCCTTTTTATTACCCTTTGATTTTCAGTTTTCCCTCATCTAAAAGATTATATCAGATGCTTCTGCTAAGACGACACATAAATCCACATAATCTGAAGCGTGGGTTTTCATTTTAAAGGAACACAATAAAATATATTACTCATTTAAGGAGAATCGAGGAGTCCATTGTATGCGGATAATATGCAGTATACATAAGGCTTTTGCCTAAGTGACGGCAAAGCTTTTGATAATTATTCATCATGGATTTTGGAGTCTTTTCTTAAAGGGGTCTTCTTATGAAGACAAACTCTGTACATACTAGGGAATTCTGGGTAAATAAAGGGGGGACCTGATCAGAACCCTCATATATTGGCCAAAGTAAAGATTGGTTACAAAGAGTGTCCCTTCCTCTGGAGGACCTGGTACATCAATGTATTACATGGCAATCTATTGACTTCAATGCTTCATATTCCCTGTGGAGGTGCTGTAGGGAAGTTGAACAGTTGCTGCCTTGTTACCTAGAAATTACAGCTGATTATTGAAGGTGGTAGCAGTGGGATACCCAGTGATCTGCTTATTGTTAAGGGTCTCTTTTGCTATTAGAATGTCTAAAGTGAGGGATCTCTTTAACCATTTAAATAAGTTGTCCACTTGTAAACTGTTGATGGCCTACATTTAGGCTTGGTCATCAGTAGTAGATTAGAAAAGGAGAGGGGCGGAGAAAACCCAATGGTATTGGAGGCTTTGGTCCCAGATGAATGTCTAGAGACCAAAAATGCCTAAGGGAGGGCTGTGAAGAGTGAATGAACTGTGGAGGTGCTGCCAACCAGGAGAAGGGCACGGCAGATGTGTGAGGAGCTATAGAAAGAAAAGACTGGTGGATAGATGCAACGCTCCAGAAAAGATGGTTGGACGGTAGGATGTATTATCCAACTTCTCTTTTTTGAAGTATATTAAAAGAAAAGCATAGGATACATGTTTCGGGGTGAACCCTCTCTTCAGTCAAGCTTGTTACCTAGAAATTACAGCTGATTATTGAAGGTGGTAGCAGTGGGATACCCTGTGATCTGCTTATTGTTGAGGGTCCCTTTTGCAATTGGAATGTCTAAAGTGGGGATCTCTTTAACCCTTTAAATAAGTTGTCCACTTGTAAACTGTTGATGGCCTACATTTAGGATTGGTCATCAGTAGTAGATTAGAAAAAGAGAGGGGCGGAGCAAATCTAATGGTATTGGAGGCTTTGGTCCCAGATGAATGTCTAGAGACCAAAAATGCCTAACGGAGATCTGTGAAGAATGAATGAACTGTGGAGGTGCTGCCAACCAGGAGAAGGGCACAGCAGATGTGTGAGGAGCTATAGAAAGAAAAGACTGGTGGATAGACACAACTCTCCAGAAAAGATGGTGGGACGGTAGGAGATATTATCCAACTTCTCTTTTTTGAAGTATATTTAAAAAAAAGCATAGGATACGCGTTTCGGGGTGAACCCTCTCTTCAGTCAAGCTGGGTGGGCCATCACCTCTGGGACTAAGGGATATGGGACCAAAAAGTGTCTCCAGCTCCATCACTGGTACGACCAGCATTTTTGGGTCCCATATTCCTTAGTCCCTGAAGTTATGTCCCACCCAGCTTGACTGCAGAAAGGATTCTCCCTGAAATACGTATTTAAATCTACTTACCGTATATACTTGAGTATAAGCCGAGTTTTTCAGCGCAAAAAAATGGGCTGAAAAAGCTCCCCTCGGCTTATACTCAAGTGAGGAAACCCCCACCCCCCAAAAAAAAACAAAACAAAAATGCAATACTCACCTCTCAGCCAGCGTCTGTGTCCCCAGCGCAATACTGTCCCCGGCGCGATGCTCTCCCCGGTGATGGGGCAAGCTGCTTCAGACTTCGTCTCGCTGTCATCTCTCTAGCAGGGTTTTCATTTCCCCCGCTGTCAGCGCTGTGTAACTAAGCGCTGCGATTGGATCAAGTACCGGCCAATCACAGCTGGTGCTCGATCATTCACACCCATTCAGTGAATGACATCACTGAATGGCTGTGATTGGTTTATCACGTGTCAGTGTTCAGTGATGAGGGGACTGCCCGCAGAGACGAAAGAATCCCCTGTCACAGCTGAAGCAGAGGATCGCAATGTTCTCCCATTTCTTTTAATGGAGCCGGCACTACTTCCGCCCCATTGAAAGCAATGGGATGCAGGCAACCCCCGCAGTGATTTTTGGGGAAGGGCTTGAAATATAAGCCCTTTCCTAAAAAATAAGCCCTACCTGAATGAAAAAAAAATTATAATAATACACCACCTAGCAGCGCTGTCGGCACTCCGGTGCTTCTTCTCTCTGACTCCCAGGCAGTGTTCTTCAGCACTTTCTTCTGGACAGGGATTTAAAAATCCCCGCTTCCTGGAAGCGCTGCCTCTGATTGGCTGAGCACTGTGACCAATCAGAGGCAGTGCTCAGCGGTCATTCAATGGATATTTGGATATTTTTTACTATTTTTATTTTCCTATATGCAATTTGAACCTGCGATCCTATGATCACTCAGATAATACACTACAATTCTTCTGTATATCTCTTTTCTTAGCTATGACCAGCCATGGGCTGAAGGCCACTGCCATGGGATATTGATGTTAACTGAGGTAGCTTACCCTCTTTTAACCATGTACATAATGTGATCAACACTTATGGCAGCATGTAAGGGGTTGACGGCAGGCATCAGAGTTCTCTGCAATCTTGGCCATGGCTGTGAGTTACAGCTGTTTTCCTGTTGCATATGGTATGGGCTCAGTTCTTGAGCTTACACAATTTACATGCCACACATTTGCATTTCACATGAACCTCTTCCCTCCTAAACTTGTCATGGCCATCCATGTAACCTTCATTCTTGTCTCCAGTATATAGGGAACCTACCTCTATTATATCTATGTGCTCTATTACATTGGGTTACTTTTTGAAACACACTTACTTAGCTACATACATGACTCTCCAAATATTGTCACAAGGAATCAAGAGTGATGTGTATATACCAGGGCACCAATAGTCTTGAAGCCCAGCTGATGGCAGCCCTGTTACTGTGTTGAGACAGGCCTTAGGCTCCCTTCCCAGTGTAGAGGCCCGGTCGCAATTGCAACCACTGCAACCTCTATAACTACACCACACTGGGTGTGAGTGGGACCCTCTACGTGTAGTGTGTCCCGGTATCCGCCTCGCTTTGCCAGGTGCTGACACCAGCCCTGACCATATGTAGTACAACTATCAGCCAAGTGAAGTCATCTAAGGACTGTCATAAGACAGCATGTTGGCCTACTGCAGGAAAACCACTAGGCACACCAACAATAGTATTCTAAACTCTTTTCATGTACCTTTTGGTTATCAAGAGTTAAAGCAGATCAAATTGCTAACTAGATAATACAGTTACCTGTAGAAAAGGACTGACTGTGAGGAAGCAATCCCACGTTCATCCCCAGGGAAGCAAAAAAAAACATAAAATGCTTGAGTTCTGCAATGCTTGAGCGTCTCCAGAAGTATTTCCATAAACGTCTCTCACATCTGCACCATAAACAATTCTTATTTGAAGCAGTTTGCAGAAAACATCATGTGTCCTGTTCTCTGGGACTCTAACATCATGGCAGCACATTGATTTTGTGTCATAGAAGATGACGGCTGTAGGATAATGACATTCATCTATATAGACTACAACAGTCATTCATAAACTGGATGAGCTCTGCATCGCTGCTTCAGTAGTCAAAGCTGTATAAGAACATGTTACTAACTGAGGCGTCCTCTCCATGGAAGAAAAGGATACTTTATTCTATCTATTTATCTCATATCTATCTATCTCTTATCTATCTATCTATCTCATATCTTGCTATCTATCTCTTATTTATCTATCTATCTTTATCATATCTATCTATCTATCTATCTATCTATCTATCTATCTCATATCTATCTATCTCATATCTATCTATCTCATATCATCTCATATCTATCTATTTTTGTTATATCTATCTATCTCATATTGTGCTATCTATCTCTTATTTATCTATCTATCTTTCTCATATCTATCTATATCATATCTATCTATCTATCTTTATCATATCTATCTATCTATCTATCTATCTATCTATCTTTATCATATCTATCTCATACCTATCTATCTCTCTATCTATCTATCTATCTATCTATCTATCTATCTATCTATCTATCTATCTTTATCATATCTATCTATCTCATATCTATCTATCTATCTATCTCATATCTATCTATCTATCTATCTATCTATCTATCTATCTATCTATCTCTCATATCTATCTATCTATCTCATATCTATCTATTTTTCTTATATCTATCTATTTATCTATCTATGGGCTCCCACCCACTGGCGATATTTTCTTTCTTGCGCTGCGAGAGAACGAGAAAAATCTTGCATTGCAGTGCAAGAAAGAGGCCGGTATAGAACCAGCATATCGCAAATGGTTTCAATGGGGCTAGCGACAGCAACGCTAGCCCCATTGAAAGCCTAGGGAGAATGCCGCGGACTTCTGCCACAGCTGTGACAGCTGTTGCAGGAGTTTCCTTCATCCCCGTGGGGACCGCGGGGATGAAGAAATCCTCTGCCACAGCTGTAACAGCTGTGGCAGAAGTCCGCGGCATTGTATTCTATTGCTTTCAATGGGATCAGCACTGCTGCCGATCCCATTTAAATCAATGGTTTCAGCAAGACCCGCGGAATGATTATCGGGGAAGGGCTTGAAATATAAGCACTTCCCCGATAATCATCAATAAGTGTGAAAAAAAATTATACTCACCTCTCCTGCTCTCAGCCGCATCCTCCTGCTGGCTCCCCGGCACTGCTACTGAGCTCTTTCAGCAGTCGGGGATTTAAAAATCCCCGCCTCCTGAAAGGGCTGTGCAGATTGGCTTAGGGCTCAGCCAATAGCAGCTACTGCTTAGCTATTGGCTGAGCGCTCAACCAATCACACATAGCTCTTAGCTATTTATTCTTGAATAGATAAGATATAGCTTAGTACAATGGGGGGCATTAGACTCTTCAATAAACCTTTATATTGATAGGTTAAAGGAGTTATCTGGTTCTTTAAAATAGTCAATATTAGGGTGTTTGGATTAAGATACCCCCTTTAAATATCACTTTGCTCTTACTGTTGGGAGATTGGGACTCATAGACTCTATGTCACTGGCGGAGTCCTTCAGGAGAAAAAATAAATATTTATGAGCAAATTGACTCTATGGGGCAGTGGAGTGGATCATATTCTATGACTACCATGTTATAAGAGCTGCGTGTTATTGAACAACAATATTTAGTAAATCAAATTTGTCTGAAGGCCCTTCAAAGCTGGCGGCAATTCAATCCCTGCTTTCCTTTTTCACATTTCTTTCTCCTGCTACATTGCTCTTCATCTGTACTCTTCAATTGCTACAGAAAGATACCATGAATTACACTTTGCTGCATACTACAAAGATTGTGTTTTGTTTTCTCCTTTATATGGTTTTATGTGTAGATTTTATGTGCACTATGCAGGAATATAGTTGAAATTCATGGAAAAGTATTGATTTCAGCTTTAGTGCCTCTGCAGGAGCTGAAACACTAAAAGTGGAACCACTAATAATAGTGTATATTATGCCGAAAAGTCTAAATTGCTACTCTATTTGACCAGATAGAGGAATCTCAATGACAGGTCATATAATGTAAATGACAAGAGATAAAAATAAGGTGAGAGTATATAAATGGTTCCAGATGAGGCTTAAGCCGACACTATGCATTAGATTAATGTTGGCCGAACTTGCTGACTTCAGTGGGATTGACTGACCATCCAATGTATATGGAGGGGTCTCTCAACTCTCCCTGAACAGCAGAGATCAGAGATGAACAGGATCATGTAGTTAAGTTTCAGCATGCCCAATCCTTTTGTTCACAGGGTATAAGGTCTATTGAGCTCCCCAGTGAGAACATGCATTTGCAAATAGTTGGCGTAACTATAGAGTGATGTTCACCCAGGTCTTTAGCAGTAATTGTGTAGCCTTTTCTATCTTCGTGCATCTCTATAATACATATCTGAGGTCTTCTTAAAGTTGTCTGCATTGAGGCTAGTTCAGACTAACTACTATTTCTTGATAAAAAACAGATTTGTCAGAAACCAGGCTTTGTGTGCTTTATTTAAAGGCAAAGCACCTGTGAAACCCACAATTCTGATCTCATCTTTAACGTCTTACTCAGATAAACATGTCTGGTTTTGGTCCATGATAAAAGGACTAATTTTAATCTGTATATATGTCCATTTTGCGTCCACATTCTTTGCATGTATCTGTTTTCTCTACTTTTCCGTGTCAACCAATTTTTTGGAAAGAGGCCACATTTTTTTATAGCATTACTTAGCAATGATCTGTAAAAAAATATGGAAGTTACCTGTTTGTGCTCCATTTCTTTTTTGAACACCCATTGACTGTTTTTCATGAAATCGAACCAGAATAGGACATACTATGATATTTTTACACAGATCAGCCCATGTAAAAAATACACATCTGTCTGCACAGCTTCATTGACTGTAAAGAGTCAGTGTGTTGTCTTTGTGCAGACAGGTACCACACTGGGCGTAGTCTAAAATAAAAAAAAGGGGATACATGTATTGTCTTTTTTTATTTTTTTTTAACGCACATAGGGCTTATTTTCAAGGTAGGGCTTATATGTCAAGCCCCCCCCCCTGAAAATCCCGGCAAAAGAGCGCTACAAAGTCGTGATACTTTGTAGCAACACAAAACCACAATATCACCGTGAGAAAATGCAGTGATATTGCACAGAACACAGATGTGATATCGCTGAGACCTAAATGCTCGGATGTTTGCTATGAATGCTGTGGTGATTGCTATGAATGCTGGGAAGATCACCCGACTACAGTAACAAATCATCTACTAGGGAGCTTTCACATGGGTGGAATTAACTTGCAAGATGCACTGCAACACGCCGTCAATTCTGCGCCAAAATCCACAGGGCTACCTTTTGATGCAGAATTAAAAATGGCTTAAAGGGGTTTTCTAGTCAGCACTGACTGTCAGAGTGGAAGCTACTGCTCCGACCCCCGTGTAGTGGGCAGCACTCGTAATTGGAGGCGCAGCTCTTATTGATATCAATGGGAGCCGTGCCAGCAATTTTAGGCACTACACAGGGTCGGCACTGACATTAGACGCTGCCTGGAAAACCCCTTGAAATCTCCCTGCAATTCCTCATCAAAATTTACTGTTAGACCCGTGGATTTTGCTGTGGGACTCTGCGGTGGTAGCTTAAGCTGCGTCTTGCGGTGCATCCTGGTGGAATAAATTCACCCATTTGAAAGCACCCTAATTGTGATTTAGTTAGCAATTAGACCCCATTTAATTAGTAATCAATCTAGAAATTTAGGTCGTTTGAAAGGGTTCACTTACTTTTTCTTGCAGCTGTATGGGACTGGACAATAGAAAGTTTGCTTTATAATACTCTGCATCTTCATCCTACACTGACTTGTCTTATGGTGGTTTCACACTTGAGTGAGGAGCTCCGCTTTCCTGCATCATTCGGGAGCAAGAAAGGAGAATCCTTGTGACCGAATGGCTTCGTCTTATGATGGAACCGAACAGAGGCGAACAGCCCAATTGACTATAATGGGGTCAGTTCACTTTCTGTTCAGCTGCCCGGTGTTACATCCACCGGGCCTCAGCACGGACGCGTTGGATCCGTCACCCGCAGATCTCATGCAGGGATGGTGAACTGTAGAACGGCCAACAGGACTCGGGAACAGACATAAACCAAAGGCTGACAAAATGACATACATGACTTATCCATACAGACCTAACACAGAAACAAGTATTACAGACAAGAAGAGGAAACAGAACAAAGGCGCAACCCACACACAGAGAACTGGTGCAAATGACACAGCTGTCCAATCTGCCACGCATACCTCCTACCTGAGACAAGTAGATTCTATTATGCGTGCGTTCTGTTATTTCCATTCTGACTTCCACACTCAAAACACAAACCAATCATACCCGCACGCATAACCAGATAGAATTGCTATAATAAATACAAGGTATTAGTTCGTAGGTTGGCCAAGTCACTTAAGCCCGCAAGCCCACTTCAAGGGTTCTCATTCTCTCGCGGGCCCCTACTCTAACGAGACAACTTCCCCCAGGAAACTTGCCTGCAAGCAAGATGATCGTCCTGATAAGGACGACCTCGCACTGGAACCTAAGGACCCAACTCTCACAGAGATGGTAAACGATCCATAGCAGGACAGGACACAGTTCACACTGACACACTAGGGATAGCATGCAACACAGGAGAGGACAGTTAATACCTAATGTCTTGGCATCTGCACAGACACTGAACATGACACTTCTCACACCTATACACACAACACAAAAAATGTATGCAAATAGAGTGAAGGGATACCGGCATATATATGCTGCAGACCAGTGGAGATTGGCTGGCTGGAGAACACCACACCCAGCCAGCACAAACATGCCACACCTGTGGAAATGTGCTGCTAGAAACCCATAGTAATACAGGTCCCAGAAGCACAACCTATAACCTGGCTTTGAGCTGGAAGAAAAAGCGCTGTATGCATTTTGCACCGGAGATCCCAAAGCAAATGTGAAACCACCCTTAGATCCTTCTACCAAGTGGCACGAAGAAGAGGAAACCTACCCAGTAAATTGCTGCTATAAAATAAAATGTATGCAAGGGAGGAAAGCTGCAAGAACTAGAAATATTATGTTGCAGTATTTCTATCCATGTACCGGGGCAGGCGTTCAGTAGCAAGTACTAGTAGACATAGGCATTCCGTTTATTGGTTGATACAATCATTTACTGTGATAGAACTCCATGTAATCGAATGGGAAGAATAGAACTTCTGTAGGAAGTTGTGATCAGACTGAAACAAACTGAGGAGAAAAACCATCAGCGAACTCGTAGGAAAGTTCAATTCATAGTTACATATTATAAAGCTAAAAACCATCTTCCCAAGTTGAGAACTCAGCGCCATTGTAGCTGCTCAGGTATGTTCTACAGAGCCGAGATGAAGCTGATAAATGACCTACTATTCGAGTTGTTAAAACCAATTATTTAATTCCGAAGACAAATGACTCTGTTTCCAAAAGGCCATCTGTAATGTTCAAGGAAGGAGCAGCAGAACACAATGCAATAGCAGCAATACAAAAAAACAGTGATATACATGGCTGGGACAGAGGCAGAGAAGCCCTTTCTTTATAATCACCAGACAGCTTATTATGAACATGTTCCTATTGGAAAAAAGCTGAATTTAATATCCGGCCAATGGTTGTATTTTACTCTTTATAGCTGGCGTCTGCCGAGAATAAGAATGCTTAAGAAATAAAGGAGAGCAGTGCAGATTTCTGTGTAGATAATAATGCAAAATGCTAATATGAATCAAAGGATGGCATAATATCAAAAAGGAGTACCGAACAGTGGGATATGCCGTAGAGTACACTGATGTGCCAAAAGTCATGGGATAGCAGCATTAAATTGATTATGAAGTGGCATTACTTCAGGTGGGTCATAAGAAACGTTTTGCAGGCTTGTGGTGATTCCATACTGGTATGGGGTGTTCTCATGGGATAGGTTGGGTTCACTGGTCCGCCTAAACAGATCATTGACCAGTGCCTGTTCCTTTTTACTGTTTGGTGACCATTTGCAGCTCATGATGGACTTCATATACCACCACAATGATGGGATATTCCAGCAGGATAATGAATGGTGACTTTGCACCTAAGTTGTTCACAACTGTTTCGAGGAGCATTCTGGAGAGTTCCTATGAATGGGGCATCCTGCATATTCATCCATCATGATTATTGGATGTGGTGGAGAGGTCCATTCACACCTGAGATCCTGCACCTAGAAATACCCCAAAGCTGTGGAGGCTATCCAGATGGCTCAACATCCCTCCAGGTGTCTTCTGTCAATTTGTGGAATTGATGCCATGTTGAGTTGCTGCACTTTGCCAGGCTAGAGGGGATCCCACACAAGATTAGTTCTTCTCCCATGACTTTTGGCATGTTAGTATATTTTCAAAAACATCAAGAAACCCTCCATTGGCTAAAAATGCTTTTAAGTGGCACTGGCTGCAGAGTGACTACCAATATAGGAATGAATACAGGAACCACATTAATTTACTGGTTTGAATCTAGATATATATGTGTCCCTGTCTACGTCACTCTTGATGGATAAGCATTGGGCTGCCTTGGCCATCTAAGTCCAGTCGGCACTGTCATCGGCTTAAACTGCGGTTGGTGCTGACACTGGATCTGGTTGCACTCAGCTGTTTTAAATCTAAATTTGCAAATCTGTGTATACATACATAAATCTTCATATTGGGAAGTAATTAGTTCCCTAGTTTGGAGTCACTTTATAGATTATATTATATGTCATTGCTATTGACAGTAAAATGGTTGATGGCTGGGGCCAATAATAAAAAAAACCTCTTACTGAATCTCTCTTAATAAGAAAAAAAACCTGTCCCTTTAAATGACATCATCGTATAAAGAATCGTGACATCAGAACTAAATGTTTTCCAAGCCCACCACTCCTAATAAGAATAATGGACAACCATTCAAATAATGAAGGAATTATTATGCTCAGGGCAAAGTGTACACAGAGCATGTACAGAAGTGCAGGTCATCATAAGAGCTGTGTACTGCAAAGCTATGGACAGTTTATGTGCCGCCAAATGGTCCCACAACATGACTCTGTATTAGGAAGATATTTTCCATAACATGGCATTCGATGGAACATTTTTGGATTTCTTATGGAAACACTTCCATATCAAATTGAAGCCAAGGGGGTGGCAGAGTACATTATGGCCCTGTACAGTGGAATGGGTGTTGTATTCCAACCTATGTATTGTACAGAGTCATAGTACAGCTGTGTGCATGAGCCTTAAAGGGGTTTTCTCATTGTACAGATATTTGCCAGATAATGGGCTTAAAGAAACAGCAAAAAACTACACTCATCTTTGTGATCCCTATATGCAACAGTCTTATCACTGGGCTCAGCAGGAATCTGTGCATGAACAGCATGTGACCACTAAGGCCAGTGATTGGCTGAGCAGTCACATGAGCGATGAACCTCACCTGATCACTGTAGCCTCTTCTAGGATCAGACTGGTGGGAACCAGACCAATGGCGCTGCATTGAAAGGCCATCAAAAAGGTGAGTATAAGGTTTTTTGTTTCTTTAAGGCCTAATGTCCATGAGCAGATTGCAGTTGTGGAATCCACGTGGGGCACCCACTCAGATGATCCGCAATTCAAGCCGCCCGTAGGAAAACATGAGCGTCCGCAATTAAATTGAAGCATGCGGATTTTATTTGAGGATCTTAGGATTCGTAAATCAAATGACAGCATTTTCTGTTTCAGTGTGGTTCCCACACTGATGGCTTCCATTGAAGTCAATCAAAGCCGTTTGATTCGCGGCCAATCCGCAATTGACATTGGGGATGGGTCGTGGGGTTCACGGGAAAGCAGGACTTTGAAAAAAAACTCTACTGCGTGTCAGCACTTCTGCACATATTCGCAGTAAAGAAGGCCCGGGCAGGTACGCATGGTCCTCGGCCATGGGCAGGGTCAGATTCCGTTGCGGCTCCAATGGACATGAGGCCTTAAGCCAGTATTTCCTGCTGTTATTTTTTTACACTCAGAAAAGCCCTTAAAGGCTCATGCACCCAACTATATTATGGCTCCGTAAAATATAAAGGTGGGACAGGACACTTCAAACTGAGAAGTTAGAATGATGGATCATTATTAGAGATGAGCGAGCACCAAAATGCTCGGGTGCTCGTTACTCGGGACAAAATTTTCGCATATGCTCGAGGGTTCGTTTCGAATAACGAACCCCATTGAAGTCAATGGGCGACCCGAGCATTTTTGTATATCGCCGATG
The DNA here is from genome assembly GCF_035609145.1 of Eleutherodactylus coqui. NCBI lineage: Eukaryota > Metazoa > Chordata > Amphibia > Anura > Eleutherodactylidae > Eleutherodactylus > Eleutherodactylus coqui. The sequence continues at coordinate 124,263,003 of NC_089847.1, read as the reverse complement.
CTTGCTAAGGTTTTCATTTGTGAAAATCTGGGAAATTCAAGAAAGTGATGGGAACGACACAGAAACGGATAGGGCAGGCGAGGGGCTACATGTTGGGCTGCATCTCAAGTTCCCAGGTCCCACTATTAAGCCACAATAGCGGCAAGAGTGGGCCCCCCCCCCTTCCAACAATTTTTACTTCTGAAAAGCCCTCATTAGCTATGCATACCTTAGCTAAGCACCACACTACCTCCAACAAAGCACAATCACTGCCTGCATGACACTCCGCTGCCACTTCTCCTGGGTTACATGCTGCCCACCCACCCCCCACCCACCCCCTGCACGACCCAGTGTCCACAACACACACCAAAGTGTCCCTGCGCAGCCTTCAGCTGCCCTCATGCCACGCCACCCTCATGTCTATTTATAGGTGCATCTGCCATGAGGAGGAACCGCAGGCACACACTGCAGAGGGTTGGCACGGCTAGGCAGCGACCCTCTTTAAAAGGGGCAGGACGATAGCCCACAATGCTGTACAGAAGCAGTGAGAAATATAATCCTGTGCCACCGCCATCAGGAGCTGCACACGTGGGCATAGCAATGGGGAACCTATGTGCCACACACTGTTCATTCTGTCAAGGTGTCTGCATGCCCCAGTCAGACCGCAGTTTTTTATAAATAGTCACAGGCAGGTACAACTCCGCAATGGGAATTCCGTGTGCACCCACAGCATGGGTGGCTCCTTAGAACCCACCGGCTGTACATAAATGTATCCCATTGCAGTGCCCTGGACAGCAGAGATAACGTCAGATTAAATGCAGGTGGGCTTCGGCCCACACTGCATGCCCCAGTCAGACTGGGGTTTTTTATAAGTAGACACAGGCAGGTACAACTCCCTATTGTGAAGTCCGTGTGGACGAACAGCATGGGTAGCTCCCTGGAACCCACCGGCGGTACATAAATATATCCCATTGCAGTGCCCTGGACAGCAAAGCTAATGTCAGGTTTAATGCAGGTGGGCTTCGGCCCACACTGCATGCCCCAGTCAGACTGGGGTGCTTTAGAAGTGGACACATGCAGTTACAACTTCGTGTGGACCGATAGCATGGGTGGCTCCCTGGAACCCACCGGCGGTACATAAATATATCCCATTGCATTGCCCATCACAGCTGAGGTAATGTCATGTATGTTTAATGCAGGTGGGCTTGGGCCCGCACTGCATGCCCCAGTCAAACTGAGGTTCTTTAGAAGTGGACACATGCAATTACAACTCCGTGTGGACCGACAGCATGGGTGGGTGCCAGGAAGCCACCGGTGGTACATAAATATATCCCATTGCAGTGCCCAGCACAGCTGATGTAACATCAGCTTTAATGCAGGTGGGCAAAAAATTAATTGGATTACACTGTAGGCGAGGGCCCAAAAAAAATGGTGTACCAACAGTACTAATGTACCTGAGAAAAATTGCCCATGCCCAACCGAGAGGGCAGGTGAAACCCATTAATCGCTTTGGTTAATGTGGCTTAATTTGTAACTAGGCCTGGAGGCAGCCCAGTTAAAATAAAAATTGGTTCAGGTGAAAGTTTCAACGCTTTAATGAGCATTGAAACGTATAAAAATTGTTTACAAAAATTATATGACTGAGCCTTGTGGGCCTAAGAAAAATTGCCCGTTCGGCGTGATTACGTCAGGTTTCAGGAGGAGGAGCAGGAGGAGGAGGATGAATAGAATACACAGATTGATGAAGCTAAAAGGTCCCCGTTTTTGATGGTGATAGAGAACAATGCTTCCATCCGCGGGTGCAGCCTACGTATTGCTTAGGTATCGCTGCTGTCCGCTGGTGGAGAAGAGAAGTCTGGGGAAATCCAGGCTTTGTTCATCTTGATGAGTGTAAGCCTGTCGGCACTGTCGGTTGACAAGCGGCTACGCTTATCTGTGATGATTCCCCCAGCCACACTAAACACACTCTCTGACAAGACGCTAGCCGCAGGACAAGCAAGCACCTCCAGGGCATACAGCGCGAGTTCAGGCCACGTGTCCAGCTTCGACACCCAGTAGTTGTAGGGGGCAGAGGCGTCACCGAGGACAGTCGTGCGATCGGCTACGTACACCCTCACCATCCTTTTACAGTGCTCCCGCCGACTCAGCCTTGCTGGGGAGCCAGAAAGCTGGCAAAGGCCTTAGAGAGTGTTCCCCTGCCTGTGCTGTACATGCTGCCTGATCTCCGCGCCTCCCCTGCTACCTGGCCCTCGGAACTGCGCCTTCTGCCACTAGCGCTGTCGGATGGGAATGTTACCATCAGTTTGTCCGCCAGGGTCCTGTGGTATAGCATCACTCTCGAACTCCTTTCCTCTTCGGGTATGAGAGTGGGAAGGTTCTCCTTATACGGTGGGTCGAGCAGTGTGTACACCCAGTAATCCGTAGTGGCCAGAATGCGTGTAACGCGAGGGTCATGAGAAAGGCATCCTAACATGAAGTCAACCATGTGTGCCAGGGTACCTGTACGCAACACATGGCTGTCCTCACTAGGAAGATCACTTTCAGGATCCTCCTCCTCCTCAGGCCATACACGCTGAAAGGATGACAGGCAAGCAGCATGGGTACCCTCAGCAGTGGGCCAAGCTGTCTCTTCCCCCTCCTCCTCATCCTCCTCATGCTCCTCCTCCTCCTCCTCAACGCGCTGAGATATAGACATGAGGGTGCTCTGACTCTCCAGCGACATACTGTCTTCCCCCGCCTCCGTTTCTGAGCGCAAAGCGTCTGCCTTTATGCTTTGCAGGGAACTTCTCAAGAAGCATAGCAGAGGAATGGTGACACTAATGATTGCAGCATCCCCGCTCACCATCTGGGTAGACTCCTCAAAGTTTCCAAGGACCTGGCAGATGGCTGCCAACCAGGCCCACTTTTCTGTAAAGAATTGAGGAGTCTGACTCCCACTGTGCCGCCCATGTTGGAGTTGGTATTCCACTATAGCTCTACGCTGCTCATAGAGTCTGGCCAACATGTGAGGCGTATAGATCCACTGTGTGGGCACGTCGCACAGCAGTCGGTGCACTGGCAGATTAAACCGATGTTGCAGGGTCCGCAGGGTGGCAGCGTCCGTCTTGGACTTGTGGAAATGTGCGCTGACTCGGCGCACCTTTCCGAGCAGGTCTGACAAGTGTGGGTAGCTTTTCAGAAAGCGCTGAACCACCAAATTAAAGACATGGGCCAGGCATGGCACGTGCGTGAGGCTGCCAAGCTGCAGAGCCGCCACCAGGTTACGGCCATTGTCACACACGACCATGCCCGGTTGGAGGCTCAGCGGCGAAAGCCAGCAGTCGGTCTGCTCTGTCAGACGCTGCAGCAGTTCGTGGGCCATGTGCCTCTTCTCTCCTAAGCTGAGTAGTTTCAGCACGGCCTGCTGACGCTTGCCCACCGCTGTGCTGCCACGCCGCGCGACAATGACTGCTGGCGACGTGCTGCTGCTGACACATCTTGATTGCGAGACAGAGGTTGCGTAGGAGGAGGAGGAGGAGGGTGGTTTAGTGGAGGAAGCATACACTGCCGCAGATACCACCACCGAGCTGGGGCCCGCAATTCTGGGGGTGGGTAGGACGTGAGCGGTCCCAGGCTCTGACTCTGTCCCAGCCTCCACTAAATTCACCCAATGTGCCGTCAGGGAGATATAGTGGCCCTGCCCGCCTGTGCTTGTCCACGTTTCTGTTGTTAAGTGGACCTTGGCAGTAACCGCGTTGGTGAGGGCATGTACTATGTTGCGGGAGACGTGGTCGTGCAGGGCTGGGACGGCACATCGGGAAAAGTAGTGGCGACTGAGAACTGAGTAGCACAGGGGCCGCCGCCATCATACCTTTGAAAGCCTCCGTTTCCACAACCCTATACGGCAGCATCTCCAGGCTGATAAATTTGGCTATGTGCACGTTTAATGCTTGAGCGTGCGGGTGCGTGGCGGCGTACTTGCGCTTAGATGGGGCCGAGCACAGCGGAGGTGAGGGTGTGGGTGCAGGCCAGGAGACGATAGTGCCTGTGTCCTGAGAGGGGGGTTGGATCTCAGTGGCAGGTTGGGGCACAGGGGGAGAGCCAGCAGTGCAAACCGGAGGTGGTGAACGGCCTTCGTCCCACCTTGTGGGGTGCTTGGCCATCATATGTCTGCGCATGCTGGTGGTGGTGGCTCCCCGGCTGATCTTGGCGCGACAAAGGTTGCACACCACTGTTCGTCAGTCATCTGCACTCTCAGTGAAAAACTGCCAGACCTTTGAGCACCTCGGCCTCTGCAGGGTGGCATGGCGCGAGGGGGCGCTTTGGGAAACAGTTGGTGGATTATTCGGTCTGGCCCTGCCTCTACCCCTGGCCACTGCACTGCCTCTTCCAACCTGCCCTGCTGCTGCACTTGCCTCCCCCTCTGAAGACCTGTCCTCAGTAGGCGTAGCAAACCAGGTGGGGTCAGTCACCTCATCGTCCTGCTGCTCTTCCTCCGAATCCTCTGTGCGCTCCTCCCTCGGACTTACTCCAATTACTACTACCTGAGTGATAGACAACTGTGTCTCATCGTCATCGTCCTCCTCACCCACTGAAAGCTCTTGAGACAGTTGCCGGAAGTCCCCAGCCTCATCCCCCGGACCCCGGGAACTTTCCAAAGGTTGGGCTTCGGTCACGACAAACTCCTCCGCTGGGAGAGGAACCATTGCTGGCCATTCTGGGCAGGGGGCCGGGAACAGTTCCTGGGATGTAATAGAGTGAGGAGGCTGGGAGGAAGGAGGAGCAGCAGCCAGAGGATTCAGAGTTGCAGCAGTGGACAGCGCAGAACTCTGGGTGGTCGATAGATTGCTGGATGCACTTTCTGCCATCCACCACAGGACCTGCTCACACTGCTCATTTTCTAATAAAGGTCTACCTCGTGGACCCATTAATTGGGCGATGAATGTGGGGACGCCAGAAACGTGCCTCTCTCCCAATCCCGCAGCAGTCGGCTGCGATACACCTGGATCAGGAGCTCGGCCTGTGCCCACACCCTGACTTGGGCCTCCGCGTCCTCGCCCGCGTCCACGTCCTCTAGGCCTACCCCTACCCCTCAGCATGCTGTATTACCAGTAGTGCAGAAACAGAACGCTGTAATTAAATGTGCAGCTTATTGGCCTGTGGTTGGAGGCTGACTTCCCTTACGGAACGCACAGCAGAGCCAGGAAACAATTTTGCGCACGCCTGTAGTGAGACGTAGGTGCGTATGACTGAGCTAGTGGAATTCACAGCGCAGAAGCAGTCAAGTGGCCAAAGGCCAGTAGTAGGCCTTAAGTATTTTGCTTCTATTTTTTTTAAATGCTGAGCTGATACAGCAGACAGATACTGTAGGCAGCGTATATTATGTATACTGCTTCCCTCTGGCGGGATGACGGCGATCATGTAAGAGAGACAGCAGATCCAGGAAACAATTTTGCGCAAGCCTGCTGTATCGCTTAGCTGCGTATTAATTAGGACTACAACTCCCAGCAGATAGATACTGTAGGCAGCGTATAATATTATGTATACTGTTTCCCTCTGGCGGGATGACAGCGCTGATGTAACAGAGACAGCAGATCCAGGAAACAATTTTGTGCAAGCCTGCTGTAACGCTTAGCTGCGTATTAATTAGGACTACTACCCCCAGCAGATAGATACTGTATGCTGCGTATAATATTATGTATACTGTTTCCCTCTGGCGGGATGACGGCGCTGATGTAACAGAGACAGCAGATCCAGGACACAATTTTGCGCAAGCCTGCTGTAACGCTTAGCTGCGTATTAATTAGGACTACTACCCCCAGCAGATAGATACTGTAGGCAGCGTATAATATTATGTATACTGTTTCCCTCTGGCGGGATGACGGCGATCAATTTTTTGGAAAAAGCCCACTGCGTATATAGCCTGAATATCTCTTTCCCTGCCTCACCAGTACTGCCCCTATACTCTGTACAATGACTGCAGACTGCGGACGCAATGCTCTGCACGGCCGATATACAAAAAAAAAAAATTGTGCCACACTGCTAAAAGCAGCCTCCACAGTACTGCACACGGTCAGATGTGGCCCTAAGAAGGACCGTTGGGGTTCTTGAAGCCTAAAATAACTCCTAACGCTCTCCTTATAGCAGCTCCGGCACCAGCAGCACTTTCCCTGAACTATGTCAGAATGCATCTGAGGCGAGCCGCGGGAGGGGCCGATTTTTATACTCGGGTGACACCTGATCTCGCCAGCCACTCACTGCAGGGGGGTGGTATAGCGCTTGAACGTCGCAGGGGGAAGTTGTAATGCCTTCCCTGTCTTTCTATTGGCCAGAAAAGCGCGTTAACGTCTCAGAGATGAAAGTGAAAGTAACCCGAACATCGTGTGGTACTCGTCACGAGTAACGAGCATCTCGAACACGCTAATACTCGAACGACTATCAAGCTCGGACGAGTACGTTCGCTCATCTCTAATCATTATATATTTCACTAGACACAAAGAAGAAAGAACTTTGAAGTAATCTTATGGGAGTAGGTCTGCTAATGATAATCCTGATAAGTTATGAAAACTCTGAACACGCATAAATAACCTATGTGGAAGAGTCTTCAGTCCAAGCACACCTTCTAAGTAGACAAGTCTGGGGGGAGGCTGGGTGCCTGTGCTGCCTGTATATTGCTCCATAGTATGGTACAGGACGATGGGCCATTTAACGCTGGTTACATAAGAGCAGGAGGCTTCTCCACAGGGCAACCATTCGCTCCTTGGGTTGTCCGGTCCACTTGCTCCTGCTGAAAGAGAATTCAAGGAAGGATTGTGCCAGAAGCCGTGCAGGGCTGACCTGCTGATCAGAAGTTCAGAAAGGAGGATTAGATGGTACACTGGGGGCTTGTCCGGGAAAGGCAGCGAGAAGCATCCGATGAGGTAGATAACTCCAGCTGATGCTTCTTTACTGGCTGCTAATGACAAGGAGTTTGAGTAGTGTATTAACAAAAGGAGGGCCTATAGAGTAAGATGGCAGTTCTGGGCAGTCAAGCACAAGCTATGGTGGTATTTCTTGTTTTCTGCACTCTATGAATGCTTTTCCCAAATAATAAGGAAGGGGTCAGGGGGGTCTGGCAATGTAAACTCACCTCCGACTCTGGAGTATAAAACGCAGGAAGAGGGCCTATAGAGTAAGATGGCAGTTCTGGGCAGTCAAGCACAAGCTATGGTGGTATTTCTTGTTTTCTGCGCTCTATGAATGCTCTTCCCATATAATAAGGAAGGGGTCAGGGGTGTCTGGCAATGTAAACTCACCCCCGACTCTGGAGTATAAAACGCAGGAATTTTTTAGCAAGATTTTTTCTTGCTAAATGGGGATTCTAATAGTCAAAAAAAAATAGAGAAATTAGATTAGTAACCTATTCAGAAATCCAGGTAATTCCAAAGGATTTGATTACTTTTTCTTGCATGTTTGTATGCATACAGGAACAAAGCAGAGGCTCCTTTTTAAAATAGAATTCAAAGTAAGAAATCTTTATAAAATGAAAAGACGGTAGATGTGCATTAGAAGACGGATGTAAGGTTTTACTTTTAAAGGTTTCGTTTACAAGAGAATTACCTTTTACACATAAACATATCCCGTGTATTAGGATTAGAGCACAAAACATTGTAAAAGCAATCTTAAATGAACAACTTTTCTCCTTGATTGCTCATTAATGGATTGAGTGGGTGAAGGAATCATTTACTTACATTACTGCGGCTGATGCCTAATAGTATCCTACAAGGCCGCACTTTCAACATTAGGCCGATTTGTTCAACTTTAAGTTTTTGTCGTGCAAATTAAATTAAGCCGGATAGTAGCGAGAGCCGGGTTCGCTAATAGGACGTTTTTGTTGTCGTTTTCTTCACTAATTATCATATTAAATTGATTTATTTATCATAGGCTAAGATTTATTCTAGTTCTATGCGCCGTACTCTTGGGCTCCGGCAGCATCCTGGATCCTTCATCCATTTATTGGGAAAGATTTTCATATTAAATATTATTATTAAGGAACCTGCTGAGAGTTTTCTAATTAAAAGCGATTGCTTTAAAAGGACCACGTATAGCATTTATTTAATAAGGATCAAATAACGGCGCACTAAGGCCGACGCTCTAACTTCACAACAATATATGCTGCAGTGGGGATTTGGCTGTAGGACTGGATTGATGGTCTAGATGCGCTCATTTATACTAGGGTAAGAGTTCTCGACAAAGAATATGCCCATAGGGACCTAGATACTACATTCTGTGTCTTTAACCCTTTCCAATCCAATTTGTATCCTGGTTTTCCTAGGGGGCTTACTCTTTTTCTGCCATTATACAACAGCGCTATATGCTGGCTAAAGCCAGTACTGCATGAGTTGACACGATGGATAGGGTCCAACAGCAGAGAGGCTGGCAATATACAGTTAGAGAACCCCGACGGACGCCTTCGAACATCGGACCTTTACAGCCTTAAATCATAATGTCTTCAGAGGTCAGACAGTGGATTGGAAAGGGTTAAGTCTTCTGTACCAGTGTTCCTTAGGTTGTAGGCCGCCGGGGTAGCACCAGCCTCCTATGCTGTCCTGTTGCTTTGACCATACACTATCTCCTCTTCGCATCTCAAAAGAAATAGGATGTGACTAACAGCATTGGGAGTCATGTAAGGGGGAAGGGGGGGGGGGTATGCTCTATTTTGTTATTTTTTAGTAGTCACGGTTATGTGTAGAATTGATGTTAGCTTTATGCTTCACCTGTCCCTTTAAGAATGCAAGAGGAGGATAAACTGATTTGTGGTTGGCTCTGGGTGTGAGATGGAAGTTGCTCAACTAAGGAAGAAACTGACCCTTACAGGGCCATCAGCCAAAACGCTGCAGGCAGCCAATACTGGGATGCACAGGGTGTTAGTTGGTAGAGGTGCTATAAGAAACAGCCACAATATAAGAATCAGTACACTGATATGCTACTTATGTCTTAATCACAGTTGTGACATAAGCTGGAAATATCAGGGAGATCTCTGTATATTCATATAGCATATGAGCTGCTGTGCTAGTATGCTGGTTTATCTAGTAAACTGCTATGCTGATTGTGCATTGAACACAGTTGTGATAGAGATTAGCAATGCCAGAGTGGTCTCTAGTATACACACACAGCATGCAGTGTTTGGGGAAAGGGTGTGACTTTTAGCAGTCAGAGAGGTTTTTATTAAACCACAATGGGTCTACCTAGATGCCTAGCTATCTATAAATATATATTGTATAGTGGAGCCATCCCTAAACCTAATCTAAAAAAACATATAACACATGCCCTCCCAACATGTTTTGCCACAAGGCTTTATCAAGGGAGTTTAGGTAGGCTATAGTGAAAGAGGCGCTGCACTGACAGCATTTTTATAGAGGGTGGGTGAGATCATTAGATTTCTAGCCAATATGAGGCAATATCTATGCAGAACCAATGAACAATGGTTTCATAAAGAATGACAGCTCAGAGAGAATAGTCTGACCAATAGGATCTGGTGACAGTGTGTGACCTACAGAGTGAAGCAACCGGCGCATAGAATTGCAAGACGGGACATATGTAATCCCTTCTGCAAATATGCCAGTTGGCACACATGCTAAGGTAGTGAGGGAGAGGGAAGAATTTAAAAAAATAATAATTTATTTTCTTTCTTTTTTTTTAATTTTCTTTTTCTTTCCTTTCTTCCCTTTTTTTATTTTTCATTCCTTCCTTCCTCTTCTCTTTCCTCTTCCCTTTCTTTCCTCCCCCTCCCCTGCATTTATCTGTATGCAGCCTACATACGGCCTAGCAGTCATTCTGTTTTGCATCATTTTATTCTAAAACTCTTATTAAGCAGTATGAGCTAGAAGAACTCTTTTTAATGTGCCTCCAGTGGGTTGCTATACCTCATGCCCAGTTTCTGGCAGAACAGAATAGACCTAAACTAGTCGTGACTTGGCCCAAACCGGGTCATGAGAGTTTATTGAGCATGTTGCCCATCGAAAGTATATGGATGAAGCCACCATGACTCCAAACACAATTTGGGCCCCTGTGCAGACTAAGACTTCTGTTTTATTGATTGTGTTGGGAAAGAGTGCTCTAAACCTTCCATTCGGCCCAGTGACTTTTGGATCATCTAAGACAGAAAGACTTGAGCTGGCTGCTTATCCTGTTGATGTATCTCCTTACTGCTGGCTACAGCAGATAGAAACTGAGGCAGTAGTTATGGTTCCGGAGTTGTACCTCTACATAGACACATTGTGGAGGCTATGTCTGTCTGATGTAGGAGATTCAAGCTCCCCCAGAGCATTCTTCAGCTGCTTAGTCAGGAGCTCCAATGGGGTTGCTGCATTGGTCAAACTAAAGCGACTGAGCCACTGATGGTAGCTGAAAAGTTGTATTTCCTGGTGTTTTAGGGCCTGATATTATGTGGTGTGATGTTTCCACAAGGCAAGCAATCAGTGCTTGGGACCTGAAGGTAGTACCCAGTCCTTCTTCCGGTGGCTCCATTGACTTGAACCCAAGGCTTGTAGGCATCGTCCTGGCCACAGATCTTGTCTTTCCAGATTAGCAGTCTGCCTGCTCCAAAACCCATGAATTGGACTGGGGAGGGGTGGTACATGAAGTAATTCTGAAGTAGTATTGTGCCAACCAAGGATTGGATGCAACATAATTCATCATGATTTCCAAGTGCACATTTGTTCAGTTCAGCAGTTGGCCATGACCCCTGAATACTACTGTATATTCTGATCAACTGAGGCTGGACTCTTTTTTTTGGTACTGGTTCTAGGATATCAATTAGCTTCAGTTGTGTTTAGGCAGAGGATTCTTATTTTTGTCAATTGGCATAGTTTTGGTTTATACTAAGGATTTCACTGTGATTTATTTCCACTCGAAAATTGCAAATCCAGTTGAGTTGAGGTGCCAATTTCAGCACCAAGATTTACACATTGTTTATACATTGATCCATAGGTCCCAGAAGATCTTCTCACAGGAAACCTTAACAGGCTGCTGGTAAGGTCTAGTACCAAACAGGGGTTATTATGGTCAGTCCAGGACTTGCAATAGAAGTAATTCTCTGTATGCATAAGATAGGGGTGGATGGTGCAACTCTGGTTAGAAACTGGATTTTGCCTTATGTATTACTTTAAGCTTCTACTTTCATTGCTTCTGGGAGTATCCCTAACTACAGTATTACTAGACTATATTTACAATCTCACTGTTTGTTTGTCGAGAGATGAGATGAGTAACAAATCCTGGCAAAAATGTAGATCTGAGCAAAAGACTATAATAAGGCTAAACTGTGGAATTATCTTCTATTGGAGGTATGCAACTGGTCATGTTGATACATGAATAATACTTGGCATCAGTTTTAGAAATATTTGACTTGGCATTGGCTTGGGTGATAAACATTTTTCATCCATCCCTCTATCCATCCGTCTGTCCGTCCCTCCGTCCGCCCATCTATCCATCCATCCACCCATTCTGCTTTTCATCCACACATCCATCCATACATTTATTTATCCCTCTATCAATTAATTCATTCATCCATCTTTTTATCCATCCCTTGATCCATCCATCAATCCAGTCAATAATCCAACCATCCATCCACCCATCCCTCCATCTGTTTGTCCATACATTCATCCATCCAACCACTCATTTATCCATCTATTCACCTATCCATTTGTCCCTTCATCCAATCATCTATCTATTCATTCTTCCATCTATTCACACATCCATTCAGGATTGGTCCATCTGTTTTGTCTGTCTGTCTGTCTGTCTATCTATACAGTCATTCTTGCATCCATCCTTCCATCCACCTAACCTCCATCAGTCCATCCATACATTCATCCACCCAACCACCCTTCCATCTACCCATTGATTAATCTATCTATACAACCATTCATATGGTCATTGTTCTATCTATTTATCCTCCCATCTGTCCATCCATCAATTTATTAATCTCTCCAGCCATCCATCAATGCATCTAATTATCTATCTATCTATCTATCTATCTATCTATCTATCTATCTATCTATCTATCTATCTATCTATCTATCTATCCATATATCTATCTATCTACTTATTCTTTCATCTATACATACAACCATCAATTTACATCCACTCATCCTTCGCTTTATTCACCTATCTCTCTGTTTGTTCGTCCATCCATCCAAACGTTCATCCATCCAGCCATTTATTCTTCTATTCATCATTCATCATTTCATGCATCTATCCATTCATCCATCCATTCTACCATCCATTTGTTTGTCCCCTCAAGCATCCTTTTATCCATCTATTCATTCTTCCATCCATTCATCCATCCATCAGTCCATCCATCCACCCAACCCTCCATCCATCCATCCATCCATTTCTATCAAAAAGGTATCCTACAGACATAGGCCTATCTATTACAAACCAGCATGGCTTGGGCATAAGCCTGTACCCATCATACCAGTCAGTTCTGAAAATGTTGGTTTCACTTATTAAGAATCTAATTTTTCTACAATATGAACAATATTATAATCTCCAGTATTTCATCTTTATTTCTGGCAATTAGATAATTCTTAATTAATAGTCATCCACCGACAAGAAATATAGCTTGTAGTACAACTATTTAGGCATTTCAATACTTTAATGTCCTCAATTACGCTGATAAATATTATGACAAATAAATTGATTGTGATATCATATCATGTAATGTGCTGCTCATTGTAATAAAAACCAGTAAATGAAATTAAATTGATTATGAACTAAACGGTTATAGCAAGAAAGGTGGAAATGATATTACTGCTGTGAAAATAGCAATTGAGGTCTGAATTAATTTTGTTGATGCTTGTAATGACAAAAATACATAAAATGACCTCCAAAACATGTTGTGATAGGAAAAAAAAATCACAACAGCTGTATTAGGGTGAAGTCAGATGAGCGTTTTTTCACACACACCTATGTGCGCAAAAAAGGCGCTTCTATTTGAAACATCGGTTTCCTATGCAGTGTTCACATGTCAAAGGATAGGAAATGCTTGCACCGGCAAGAGCCATGCTGCACATAAAGATTCCCCGCAGGAAGTCCCCTCATCACTGAACACTGTGACAGCGCTGTCACAGTGTTCAGTGATGATGGGACTCCCAGCGGGAATGAAAGAATCCCCTGTCACCGCTGTGGCAGACGATCGCAATGTTCTCCCATTGCTTTCAATAGGGCTGTCACTGCAGCCACCCCATTGAAAGCAAGGGGATTCAGGCAACCCCAGCAGGGATTTTATTGGAAGGGCTTGAAATATAAGCCCTTCCCTGAAAATCATCCCTAGCTGCTGTAAAAAATAAAACAAATATATACATCATCTCTCCAACGCTGTCGGGGCTCCAGCACGTTTTCTTCCTCGCTCCCTGTCACTGTTCTGAAGCACTTTCTCCTGGCCAGAGATTTAAAAATCCCCATCTCCTGAAAGTGCTTGGTCTGATTGGCTGAGTGCTCAGCCAATCACAGGCAGCACCCAGCCATTCATTGAATGACAACTGAGCACTGCCTTGATTGGTCACAGTACTCAGCCAATATGAGACAGTGCTCAGCAATTGGCCAGGAGAAAGTACATCAGAACAGTGCCTGGGAGACAGCAAGAAGACGCACCGAACCCCGGACAGCGGTAGAGAGGTAATGTATATATTTTTTAAATTTTTGACAGCAGCTAGGGATGATTTTCAGGGAAGGGCCTAAGTTTCAAGCCCTTCCTCGAAAATCACTGCGGGAGTTGCCTGCATCCCATTGCTTTCAATGGGGCAGCAGTAGCACCGGCCCCATTGACAGCAATGGGCACAGAGCTTCAGTCACGCGCATTATGAACATGTGTAGAGCGCATTTTTTTTGCGTACATTGGTGCACATGTGAACAGGCCCTGGCGCCCATTCCTTCTGCCAAGTGCTGGCTGGATCCTTCAGGCAAAGTGAAGAGGCAGTTCTGTCGTATCTGGTGGGCCACAAAAAATGAGTTTGACACATGTGCCTTAGAGGCAGCCTATGTAGCTATAATGAAGAACATGAAAGGTAGTGGGAGACAGTAGAACAGGCTAACTTATGGCTATTGTGGCAATCAGAGGGTTACTCGCTCATGTAGATCACCATCTTCTCCTGTAAGTTGGTTGCCGCCACTCTCAGATAGACGCTGGACAACTGGATTACTTGAAACTCTGGCTTCTGCTAGCTTTATTGCATGCAGCAAACATATTACAGCATCAACACACTGCATATGCAGTCATACTCATGACTCTGGGTTTACAACCCACAGTGTCCTTGTTGCTTTACCCACCAATGGCGTCTAGGGGGCATCCTCCCCTGTCAGACTCGTGACTCTGGGTTTACAACCCGCACTGCCCTTGTTACTTTACCCAGCAAGGGTATCTAGGGGAAATCCTTCCCTGGCAGACTTGTGACGAACTTAGTCTGGTCTACACCGGACCTCAGGTTTTGCAGCTCCTGAAGCTGCCTCCACAGCCTCTTTACCTGGCTTTCAGCTGAGAACTCAACATATCTAAAGATATTAACTTCTTCAGACATACCCACACAGCTGTCCCTGCTGATTAGCACGCATAATGCCTGATTTTACGCCCTTTGTGGGCAAAATACAGTAAGATAACTCCGACGGACGTCTTCCAACATCGGAGCTGTACAGCCTTAAATCATAATGTCTTCAGAGGTCAGGCAGTGGATTGGAAAGGCTTAAAGCTGGGATGACTTGTCCTAGGATGGTTGAGTGCAATGGGACGGATCATCAGTTGGCCCATATTGAGTTTTGCAGTGAGATCTTCTCTGCTCCGTCCATGTCCCTGGTGAGAGAATAGACTTTTTATACCAAGTGCAATCTACACCACGATGAATTCCTGTCCATTGCATACTGGATGGGGGCTCTGATGAAGTGACCATTCAGTGTATATTTGCATGTCAATTTGTGATATCTGTTGAATAGTTTTTGATATCTGGTTGAACTGTGAAGAGTTCAGCTCTCAATATCTCTCCGTTACCCTGCAGATGGTAAAATAAGATCTTCTGCATAAGATCTCCCCGAGTTCCAAATGAGAAAAGTTCTATAATTATAAGACAGAGTATAAAAACACAACATGTGCCTATTTTTTCAACCGTCTTTCCACCTTAATGAAAGAATACAGGCCATTAACTCTCCCAGAAATCAAGGCAAATTTTCATTTTTATTCATCCATCTGAAGGAAGACTTAATAAGATTGAAATGCATTTCTTCCTTTTAATAATTTTCTCATAACACCTTTCAGAAATGAATTCTTTGTGAGGATTGCATGCTTGGAAAGATGGTCTCCCAGCCGCATTAAAATGATGCAAAGTATTTCATGCAGTCTATCTGCATTAATCAAAACTGAATGGGTTATTTGCTCCTTCCATCCGTGCTTAAGAAAAAGAAAAAAAAAACAAAGTTTTGCTTCTGTGCACACACAAATCTGCCATCAAATGGAGTTAACATTTAGCAGAAAGTCAACATCCTTAACTGCAGTAATAAGGGGGGGATGTCATCTGTATGATAAAGAGGGCTACAAGTCGTCTTCATCAATAGTGCTTTGAGTCAACATACCCAGTATGATGGTGCCAGCGGCGCCTCCTCTTACCTTCCGGTTGCCCCGAATCCTCTGCCTTTCCATCCACTGTGTGGCTAGTGCTGCATCATTGCCACTGCATGGATCCGTACAGTTGCACATGCTCAGACCACCACATAGGAGGCCAGCGGGTACACCCAGCTTTCCTGCCCCCAGCTTATCCTAGCCCTTCCTGGGTTATATAAAGCGCCACTTCAGAAGTTTTTCTTAAATTCATGATGTAACTACCCTCCAGTATATATATAAATCAACTAATATTACCTTGATTAGTTATTCCTTTCTATCTGAAACTCCTGGCCTCTTTCTCCTCAGATCAGGTCATGTGATCTCAGTTCTGACCAGTTCAGATCTACTTGGGGTTATGCTGCCTGAAACTAGTCAATTTCTCAGTTTATGTGATGCCATTATATGGATACTACCACAGAAACTGCCTAGAGGGGGAGACAGACACTCCTGTCATAGTTACTGATGATGATCGTACAGCTCTTGTCACACAGTTATAATAGAGGAGATTACAACGAGCCAATGCTGTGCTGATGCATCATGGGATTGAAAGTGAAAGTAGAAATTCTCTGCATCAAGATGGTGCCTGCTAAGCATCAAACAGGGGGCTGCACAATTGGAAAGTGTCTGGAATACACAGTGGAGACCTCCAGAGTGTGACAGGTAATGAGGGCAGGCATAGAAAAATGTAATTTTGCTGAGTGGCCCTTTAAGGCAGGTGCTTTAAAGGGCCACTCAGTGAAAATGCATTTTCCCACTTTAAGGTGCCTGAGCAATAGGTTCCCAATGAAGGTGTTCCTGTATGCTAGGAGTTTCTTGGTTTGACTCTTTGCCCGAATGCCCTACTTTCCCACTTCTGCCTATTGTGAAATAGGCCTATTTGCTTACTATGTCTTGCCTGAACGCCATGTGTCCCAACCTGCCTGCTTAATGTATTGTAGGAACTAGAGATGAGCGAACGTACTCGTCCGAGCTTGATGCTCGTTCGAGTATTAGCGTGTTCGAGATGCTCGTTACTCGTGACGAGTACCACGCGGTGTTCGGGTTACTTTCACTTTCATCTCTGAGACGTTAGCGCGCTTTTCTGGCCAATAGAAAGACAGGGAAGGCATTACAACTTCCCCCTGCGACGTTCAAGCCCTATACCACCCCCCTGCTGTGAGTGGCTGGGGAGATCTGATGTCACCCGAGTATAAAAATCGGCCCCTCCCACGGCTCGCCACAGATGCGTTCTGACAGAGATCAGGGAAAGTGCTGCTGGTGCCGGAGCTGCTATAGGGAGAGTGTTAGGAGTTAGTGTAGGCTTCAAGAACCCCAACGGTCCTTCTTAGGGCCACATCTAACCGTGTGCAGTAGTGTGGAGGCTGCTTTTAGCAGTGTTGCACAAATTGCCAAATTGATCAGCCTAGAGATGCTGCCGTATAGGCTTGTGGAAACAGAGGCTTTCAAAAGCATGATGGCGGCGGCGGCCCCGCGCTATTCGGTTCCCAGTCGCCACTACTTTTCCCGATGTGCCGTCCCAGGCCTGCACGACCACGTCTCCCGCAACATTGTACGCGCCCTCACCAACGCGGTTACTGCCAAGGTCCACTTAACAACGGACACGTGGACAAGCACAGGCGGGCAGGGCCACTATATCTCCCTGACGGCACATTGGGTGAATTTACTGGAGGCTGGGACAGAGTCAGAGCCTGGGACCGCTCACGTCCTACCCACCCCCAGAATTGCGTGCCCCAGCTCGGTGGTGGTATCTGCGGGGGTCTATGCTTCCTCCACTAAACCACCCTCCTCCTCCTCCTCCTACGCAACCTCTGTCTCGCAATCAAGATGTGTTAGCAGCAGCATGTCGCCAGCAGTCGGTGTCGCGCATCGTGGCAGCACAGCGGTGGGCAAGCGTCAGCAGGCCGTGCTGAAACTACTCAGCTTAGGAGAGAAGAGCCACACGGCCCACGAACTGCTGCAGGGTCTGACAGAGCAGACCGACCGCTGGCTTGCGCCGCTGAGCCTCCAACCGGGCATGGTCGTATGTGACAACGGCCGTAACCTGGTGGCGGCTCTGCAGCTCGGCAGCCTCACGCACGTGCCATGCCTGGCCCATGTCTTTAATTTGGTGGTTCAGCGCTTTCTGAAAAGCTACCCCCACTTGTCATACCTGCTCGGAAAGGTGCGCCGAGTCAGCGCACATTTCCGCAAATCCCACACGCACGCTGCCACCCTGCGGACACTGCAACATCGGTTTAATCTGCCAGTGCACCGACTGCTGTGCGACGTGCCCACACAGTGGAACTCTACGCTCCACATGTTGGCCAGACTCTATGAGCAGCGTAGAGCTATAGTGGAATACCAACTCCAACTTGCGCGGCGCAGTGGGAGTCAGCCTCCTCAATTATTTACAGAAGAGTGGGCCTGGTTGGCAGCCATCTACCAGGTCCTTGGAAAATTTGAGGAGTCTACCCAGATGGTGAGCGGGGCTGCTGCAATCATTAGCGTCACCATTCCTCTGCTATGCCTCTTGAGAAGTTCCCTGCAAAGCATAAAGGCAGACGCTTTGGAATCTGAAACGGAGGCGGGGGAAGACAGTATGTCGCTGGATAGTCAGAGCAACCTCATGTCTATATCTCAGCGCGTTGAGGAGGAGGGGGAGGAGCATGAGGAGGAGGGAGAAGAGACAGCTTGGCCCACTGCTGAGGGGACAGATTCTGCTTGCCTGTCATCCTTTCAGCGTGCATGGCCAGAGGAGGAGGAGGAGGAGGGGGAGGAGCATGAGGAGGAGGGGGAAGAGACAGCTTGGCCCACTGCTGAGGGTACAGATGCAGCTTGCCTGTCATCCTTTCAGCGTGTATGGCCAGAGGAGGAGGAGGATCCTGAAAGTGATCTTCCGAGTGAGGACAGCCATGTGTTACGTACAGGTACCCTGGCACACATGGCTGACTTCATGTTAGGATGCCTTTCTCGTGACCCTCCCGTTACACGCATTCTGGCCACTACGGATTACTGGGTGTACACACTGCTCGATCCACGGTATAAGGAGAGCCTTTCCACTCTCATTCCCGAAGAGGAAAGGGGTTCGAGAATGATGCTATACCACAGGGCGCTGGTGGACAAACTAATGGTAAACTTCCCATCCGACAGCGCTAGTGGCCGAAGGCGCATTTCCGCGGCCCAGGTAGCAGGGGAGGCGCAGAGATCAGGCAGCATGTACAGCGCAGGCAGGGGAACACTCTCTAAGGCCTTTGACAGCTTTATGGCTCCCCAGCAAGACTGTGTCACCGCTCCCCAGTCACGGCTGAGTCGGCGGGAGCACTGTAAAAGGATGGTGAGGGAGTACGTAGCCGATTGCACGACCGTCCTCGTTGACGCCTCTGCCCCCTACAAATACTGGGTGTTGAAGCTGGACACGTGGCCTGAACTCGCGCTGTATGCCCTGCAGGTGCTTGCTTGTCCTGCGGCTAGCGTCTTGTCAGAGAGTGTGTTTAGTGTGGCTGGGGGAATCATCACAGATAAGCGTACCCACCTGTCAACCGACAGTGCCGACAGGCTTACACTCATCAAGATGAACAAAGCCTGGATTTCCCCAGACTTCTCTTCTCCACCAGCGGACAGCAGCGATACGTAAGCAATACGTAGGCTGCACCCGCGGATGGAAGCATCGTTCTGTATCACCATCCAAAACGGGGACCTTTTTGCTTCATCAATCTGTGTATAATATTCATCCTCCTCCTCCTGCTCCTCCTCCTGAAACCTGACGTAATCACGCCGAACGTGCAATTTTTCTTAGGCCCACAAGGCTCAGTCATATAATTTTTCTAAACAATTTTTATACGTTTCAATGCTCATTAAAGCGTTGAAACTTTCACCTCAACCAATTTTTATTTTAACTGGGCTGCCTCCAGGCGTAGTTACCAATAAGCCACATTAACCAAAGCCATTAATGGGTTTCACCTGCCCTCTCAGTTGGGTATGGGCAATTTTTCTCAGGTACATTAGTACTGTTGGTACACCAATTTTTGTGGGCCCTCGCCTACAGTGTAATCCAATTAATTTTTTGCCCACCTGCATTACAGCTGACATAACATCAGCTGTGATGGGCACTGCAATGGGATGTATTTATGTACCGCCGGTGGGTTCCAGGGAGCCACCCATGCTGTGGGTCCACAGGGAGTTGTAACTACATGTATCCACTTCTAAAGAACCCCAGTCTGACTGGGGCATGCAGTGTGGGCCGAAGCCCACCTGCATTAAACATGACATTATTACCTCAGCTGTGATGGGCAATGCAATGGGATATATTTATGTACCGCCGGTGGCTTCCTGGCACCCACCCATGCTGTGGGTCCACAGGGAGTTGTAACTACATGTCTCCACTTCTAAAGAACCCCAGTCTGACTGGGGCATGCAGTGTGGGCCGAAGCCCACCTGCATTAAACATGACATTATTACCTCAGCTGTGATGGGCAATGCAATGGGATATTTTTATGTACCGCCGGTGGGTTCCAGGGAGCCACCCATGCTGTGGGTCCACAGGGAGTTGTAAATGCATCTGTGTCCACTTCTAAAGAACCCCAGTCGGACTGGGGCATGCAGTGTGGGCCGAAGCCCACCTGCATTTCATCTGACGTTAGCTCTGCTGTCCAGGGCACTGCAATGGGATACATTTATGTACAGCGGGTGGGTTCCAGGGAGCCACCCATGCTGTGGGTGCACACGGAATTCCCATTGCGGAGTTGTACCTGCCTGTGACTATTTATAAAAAACCCCGGTCTGACTGGGGCATGCAGACACCTTGACAGAATGAATAGTGTGTGGCACATGGGTTCCCCATTGCTATGCCCACGTGTGCAGCTCCTGATGGCGGTGGCACAGGATTATATTTCTCATTGCTTCTGTACAGCATTGTGGGCTATCGCCCCGCCCCTTTTAAAGAGGGTCGCTGCCTAGCCGTGCCAACCCTCTGCAGTGTGTGCCTGCGGTTCCTCTGGCAGACGTACTTATAAATAGACATGAGGGTGGCGTGGCATGAGGGCAGCTGAAGGCTGTGCAGGGACACTTTGGTGTGCGCTGTGGACACTGGGTCGTGGGGGGGGGGGTTGGGCAGCATGTAACCCAGGAGAAGTGGCAGCGGAGTGTCATGCAGGCAGTGATTGTGCTTTGTTGGAGGTAGTGTGGTGCTTAGCAAAGGTATGCATTGCTAATGAGGGCTTTTCAGAAGTAAAAGTTGTTGGGGGGGGGCACTCTTGCCGCTATTGTGGCTTAATAGTGGGACCTGTGAACTTGAGATGCAGCCCAACATGTAGCCCCTCGCCTGCCCTATCCGTTGCTGTGTCGTTCCCATCACTTTCTTGAATTGCCCCGATTTTCACAAATGAAAACCTTAGCGAGCATCGGCGATATACAAAAATGCTCGGGTCGCCCATTGACTTCAATGGGGTTCGTTATTCGAAACGAACCCTCGAGCATCGCGAAAAGTTCGTCTCGAGTAACGAGCACCCGAGCATTTTGGTGCTCGCTCATCTCTAGTAGGAACTCTTCCAGTCCAAACCTCGACTTGCTTACTGACTTCACCTTGCCTGTTTAGCATATTGCATGAACTCATCTTGTCCCAATCTCGACCTGCTGACTACATCTTACCTGAACTCCACCTCGCCCGGACCTCCTGCCTGTTTAGCATATTGCACAAAGTATTCCTGTCCCAAATTTGGCCTCTTATCTGACTCCATCCAAGAGTGATCCCTTGGTGCCATGCTCCAGTATCTCCTTGACCCGCCTGAGTCAGCAATCATTGTACTGAGACTACTACTGAAGTAGTATCCAAGATGTTCTCTGTAGCAAAGATCAGATACCTCTAGTAGAGGAATTAAAGGGTGAAGACAAGGGACCTCTTGGAAATGCCCTGCGGAGTAGCCCTAAGTCAAATCCCACCCACCTAATGTACAACACTCAGTCCAAAGTTTTTCTAGTACTTTATTTGGTCCCAACTATTGATTAGAACATAAATGTTCTTGTATGCGCATTGCATATTCTTTATTTGGCCTGATCAGTTTGATGCTGAAACTCGTTTATATATTTGCACTGTTTGACTTCTTTGCAAGCATTCCACATCTTCTGTTTCTTCTTCAATGATTCTAATCTATTATTATTTTACAAGGTTTTCTGGGACTAAACAATTAATAATCTATGCTCGGGATAAGTCATTAGTAGTTGAGCAGCATGGGTTCACCACTCAAGATCCCCGACGACCAGCTGTCCAAAGAGGTCGTGGCAGTCATGGAAGTTTTGCAGCCTCTTCTCAGGTATGTGGCATGATGTTCATCAGTCACATGGCCTGAGAGCAGCTCAAATCCATTTATATGAATGGGACTGAGTTGCTATACCAGGCACAGTATATTAAAATGTATGGCATTCAGACTGAATCGGCCATGGCACTCACCAGGGGTGATGATGCAGCGTCCGAGGAGCAGGCCCACAGCCGAGAAGATGGCGGGGTAGATAAGGCTCTGGTCACGGTGGCGCTACCATCTCCTCCTCTGGGGGTAGCTCGGGACCCGACCAAGTTACTGCTGGGGGAGGTCAAAGGGAAAATGCAACTCGTGACGCCAAGTAAATAAGACTGGCTGTCCACGGTCGAGGCATACCGCGATTCTCCGTCGTGAGCCTATCATTAATATAGGCTCATGACGGAGACCTTTTAGTGCTCCTCCCTCCTCCCCGTGGCGGAATATTACTAGCAGTATTCCATCATGGCCATGGACAGGCAGCCTTACTTAGTCCACACACAGGGATACTCTCTGGACAAACCGGGAACAGTCGGTAACGTCCATTTACTGTAACTTCAGCAAGGTTTCAGCATATACCAGTAGATTGGCACAAATTACACTTCTAGAAGGGGGTGTAACAAGGTGGACTTCTCAGGGTAATCTGGACAATACACAGCCCCAGCTATCTGTGTGATCCCACTCCCAGAAACTCTCTTTGTCCCTGCAACACTCAACCGGTCAACACTCACGCTTCTGGTTCTTTTCTGTCTATTTCTTAGTGCTTAGTGGTACCATCGGCACATTCTGGGTTGAGTAGGCCCAGGACAAGCTGAAGAGTATCGCTCAGCTTTTTTTATTCTCATGCACAGACCAATCAATGTTTGTGGGGTTCTCTCGCTTGCAGACTTGACAGAAACACTCCTGGCTCTCACTAAGACTAGAGGGTACTGCTCTAGACTCCCTAGCATAGCATCCTTGCAAACACATCTATATCACAGGGTCACATGACATACAACATGATACATTTCTCAGACATAACCTAGACATTAACCCATTCAGTGATGTAGAGATGCAATACTCATACCATATGCACACTATAATTAAACACTGACAAGACAATGGCACGAGACTAGAGATGAGCGAACGTACTCGGTAAGGCCGATTTCGCAATTGAGCACCGCGATTTTCGAGTACTTCACTACTCGGGTGAAAAGTACTCGGGGGCGCTGTGGGTGAGCGGGGGGTTGCAAAGGGGAGGGGGGGGGGTGAGGGAGAGAGAGTGGGCTCCCCCCTGTTCCCCGCTGCCACGCCCCGCCCCCCGGCGACCCCGAGTACTTTTCACCCGAGTAGTGAAGTACTCGAAAATCGCGGTGCTCGATTGCGAAATCGGCCTTACCGAGTATGTTCGCTCATCTCTACACGAGACAGACATATAACATTATGGAGGGGCCCCAAAAACTCTGGGCCACTACAATGGCACTCTCCAGAATAGTGGACCCCTGTTGATCAACTATTGATGACCCGGAAAAACCCTTTAATATACTATCTTAGAGCTTTGCAGCTGCAGCCCCACTGACTCCAGCAATGCCTTTCTCTCTTATGTAAAAGGTGTTTGACCTCAGTCCTATCGGTTCCATAAGACTAGTCACTTGCTGTCTCTGCCGATACCTGCTTTTCATGGCAAACTATGGTATTCATTAATGAAGGTTATCCAGCATTATGTGGAGTTGCAGAATGTCTTCCCCTGTCTCTGTTGGTGCAACGTTGACTCTGTAAAAGGACAAGGAGTCCTTTCACAACCACGCCAGTTTATAAAGAGTACTAATTAGATTCTATGCTGTACCTGTGCCCATCACCTGCAAAGTAAACTCTGCTCCACTAATAGAAAGGGTCCCTGATAATTCTGGGTCAAATCCTACCCTTGCCTATTCCTGGCCAGAACAGGGTTGCTGCTGTTAACATCCCTGCTTCATATTCATACTCCCATTCCCCCATGCAACTTCTTCATAGATTTGGCTTCCAGCACTGTGAATGTGTCAAATGGGCGGTCCCCACGGCTCACTGTCAATGGGTTATACTTTAGATATGACTAATACATGGGGACTGCCCACTTTATACATTCACAGCGCTGTGAGTCAAATCTAAGAGTAGCCCATATGGGGGGTCATGGAAAAGTACAAAATGCAAAAAAAAAAAATCAAAAAACATCACTTGTGCCAAATCATTGAGTTTTTGAAGCCACAATATGGCACAACACTTTTGATGCATGATGTTTATTTTTTTTAAGTGTTTTTAAACTTCCTTTTTTATGTAGCTTTGGACTCCCGTACCCAAAACTATGTAAAAATAATATACTCAAAATGGCATTCCGGGACCATGGCACCTGACAAGTGACATCACTTGGTCTTCTGGCCTGGTGACATGCCATTAAGCTCACTTGTGGGCTTCTCATATAGAAGCCCCCAATAGGTTTATGGGACATCCCTGATGACACTGTCAGTCCCCTATTGGCTGTAGTGTTACATTGGTAAATAACAAGGTCCCCGTTGCAGCCAGATTAAACAGAGGCAGGTAGTTTGCAATGACTGTAGGGGAGCCAAGAATGCCCCTACCAGGAGATGACCTGAGCCTGTTGCCCCAGGCGGTTGTCTGCAGCACCTCAGAGGGGCATTGCTGGGTTGCCATCCGGCCAGTAAATCATCAGCCCAGCAGGTAACTGGTATTTATTTTTCACCAGCCATATTAATGGCCAGTAAAAAATAAATGCCAGCTGCTAACTGGTTGGGTAGCAACCCAACACCATCAGCCATTTAATTCCCTCAGTCTGTAGATCCCATCCGGCAGCTACCACTGCTGTAAGCATACTCTGACCCCTGACATCTCTCCGCATGCAGGAACGCAGATCAGGGAAGATAGATCAGGGGACCCACAGACTGAGTGAGTTAAATGCCTGATGGTGTTGGGTTGATGTTGCTGTTTGGCTGGAGGTCCACCACAGGGGTCACTATTAATACTGAGATCACTAACGGGGGTCACGATTACTACTGGGGCCACTAACATGGAACACTATTACTATTGGGGTACTGGGATCACTAATAGGGTCACTATTATTACTGGGGCCATTAAGGGAGTCACTACTACTATTGGGGCCACTACTGGGGGGCACAATTACCCTGTCACTTCAGACAAGTCTCAATGGTGCAATATATATATATAGTTCCCCCACTACCCCTTTAATGATTTGTTAACTTATTTTGATTTTTTTAAATGTCTTTATTTTTAATTCCAGTTTCTAAAAAAACCCAAAAAACTACAAACAATACAAATCGCCCTCCACTTTCCACTTTTACATGTCAATCTCTTTGTTTATTTTTTTATGTATAGATTTATGTTAAAAACTTTTTGAAAGTTTTATACCCTCGAGTAACCATGCCAAGAGCTTCATCATGGTCCATTAAGTTTAAGAAGTGCCTTTAATTAAAAATGTTGCTAAGCCAGAGTAATTCTCTGCTCATATATTCGCTACTCTGCATGTGGCGACAAAACTCCTTTGTCAGGTTAATAATAATAGAGCGTCTCCTCAGGGGTTTTGCATGAGCAAAGATACAGTAGGTATTTAGTAATTGTCATCGTAAAGCTGTAAACGGTCAGCGGTGACATTTTACATTTAAGAACACAGTGTCATCAAATTATTACACTTTATTGAATTCTTGCAAATGGTTAACCCTAAATAAGAAGAAATAAAGCATAATAGGGATCACCTGCCCCCCCCCCCCCTTACAAAGCTCTAAGACAGTGTTCCCCAACCCCACTCCTCAGGCACCGCCAACAGGTCATGTTTTCAGGATTTCCTCAATGTTGCACAGGTGATCTAATTATTGTCGGTGCATCAGACATTGCCACAGGTGTTCTTACTATAGGACATCCTGAAAACATGACCTGTTGGTGGTCCCTGAGGACTGGAGTTTGGGATCCCTGCTCTAAGACACCAAAGCTTTGTCTTAATGCTTCCTGAACTTTGGATGCCACTGTTTTCAGATACCATTTTCAGGAAACAATAGCAATTACTTATGAGTGACCCAATCATTGAAATTCTTCTTTTCTATACAGTTCTATGCTATGTCTTATAACCTATCTAATAGGAGGAAGATGTGAAGCAGCCTCGGCTATCCACCCTGGATCAGGGTATCTAGCAGTCGGCATCAGAAATGCATGAGGTAGGTTTCTATCCTCTGGAATGAGGAGGAGCCCAGCCACCACCTTAGGGTCCCCCAACACTAATTACAAACATCTGCTGATCTACTGTTGATGACCTATTCTGCTGATAGGCCGTTAATAGTTTACAACTAGACAACTTCTTTAACGCTTGGTTGCCAAAGTTCTGGCATCCAAAAGTTGCAGTTTTGCCAAATTTTCGACTTTTAGGGCATTTACACCATGCCCCCCACCTTTTGAGGGCAGTTTAATGGTCGGTGTGGCCGCACGTGACCCATCAGTTTTGCTGTCATTTATACTACAAACCGGCATAGATAATAACAAAAACCTACAGAAGTATCTACCTGAAGTAGATTTTTCTACTTGTCTTCTCTGCCGTCCCTCTGATCCACCAGTTCTGGGTCCCAGTTTTGGCCATCCAAGAAGGTTGATGCAATCTTCAGACTACTTAATCTCCATAGTGCTTTGACAACCAGTGCACTGTACCAGCTCACTAATTGGCCAGCATTGCTCATGTGACTGGAACCGTTGGATCAGACGGACATATATCGATATACCACCTGCTCCATCCAATCTTGGAACAAATTATGTTCCAAAACTGGAAGGTCGGTTTCATACACTCACTGTCAGACCAATCCCTTCCCTAGAAGTTGTCAGAATGGAATGAAACTTTCTCTGTGTGATTGTAACATTGATATAAGTAAGTGATTACAATATCAGAGCACAAGGATCAATTATTGCAAAAATCAAAACCCTTGAAATGCCGGTCCAGGTAAATAAGCCCTATTGTGTGTTTCCCTCTAAAATAACTGATGAAGGTTATTCATAATAGTGTGCAAACAATATTGTGGGCAGGTGTGGCTGAGAGTATGATGGGCATGTTAGAGCATGGAAGGTGATATAGGGATGTTCAGGTTTCCGCATGGAGCTGTTGTAGTGAGGTAACGCTTCGGAGTACAATGTACACTGAGAAAAGCAATTAGTGATTGGGCGAGAGGTTATCCAATCGGGCATTGTGAAGTTTTCCAGAAGAGCTCTGCCTCTGTCTGCTGGAAGTCTTACCAAAAGTAGAAGTACTGGGAGAGTGAAAGCAGTGCAGTCAGTCCAGAGTCTCAATGAAATGCCAACAGGTTTGGAGTGGCCCACAAAGAAACAGTTGAATCCTCCAATGTGCCTTGAGAAAGGGTGGGCCGCTAGTCCCCCAATACCTGCAGGAGCTGAGCACTGGATCTGTACATACAGGGGAGGTGGGAGTCTACCACTTCATGCTGTGGTAGCTGGTCCACAAATTCTTCCTCCAGGGGATAGGTCATCAGTTAAAAAAGCCTGGAATACCCCTTTACCCTTCAACTGACCGATCTATTTTATACGGTAATGACCGGGTGATATCTAGAGATGAGCGAGCACCAAAATGCTCGGGTGCTCGTTACTCGGGACGAAATTATCGCGATGCTCGAGGGTTCGTTTCGAGTAACGAACCCCATTGAAGTCAATGGGCGACCCAAGCATTTTTGTATATCGCCGATGCTCGCTAAGGTTTTCATTTGTGAAAATCTGGGCAATTCAAGAAAGTGATGGGAACGACACAGCAACGGATAGGGCAGGCGAGAGGCTACAAGTTGGGCTGCATCTCAAGTTCCCAGGTCCCATTATTAAGCCACAATAGTGGCAAGAGTGCCCCCCCTCCCAACAACTTTTACTTCTGAAAAGCCCTCATCAGCAATGCATACCTTAGCTAAGCACCACACTACCTCCAACAAAGCACAATCACTGCCTGCATGACACTCTGCTGCCACTTCTCCTGGGTTACATGCTGCCCAACCCCCCCCCCCTGCACGACCCAGTGTCCACAGCGCACACCAAATTGTCCCTGCGCAGCCTTCAGCTGCCCTCATGCCACACCACCCTCATGTCTATTTATAAGTGTGTCTGCCATGAGGAGGAACCGCAGGCACACACTGCAGAGGGTTGGCACGGCTAGGCAGCGACCCTCTTTAAAAGGGGCGGGGCGATAGCCCACAATGCTGTACAGAAGCAATGAGAAATATAATCCTGTGCCACTGCCATCAGGAGCTGTACACGTGGGCATAGCAATGGGGAACCTATGTGCCACACACTATTCATTCTGTCAAGGTGTCTGCATGCCCCAGTCAGACCGCGGTTTTTTATAAATAGTCACAGGCAGGTACAACTCCGCAATGGGAATTCCGTGTGCACCCACAGCATGGGTGGCTCCCTGGAACCCACCGGCTGTACATAAATGTATCCCATTGCAGTGCCCATCACAGCTGAGGTAACGTCCGATTAAATGCAGGTGGGCTTCGGCCCACACTGCATGCCCAGTCACACTGGGGATCTTTAGAAGTGGACACATGCAGTTACAACTCCCTGTGGACCCACAGCATGGGTGGGTGCCAGGAAGCCACCGGCGGTACATAAATATATCCCATTGCATTGCCCAGCAGAGCTGATGTAACGTCACACTGTAGGCGAGGGCCCCAAAAAATTGGTGTACCAACAGTACTAATGTACGTCAGAAAAATTGCCCATGCCCAACCAAGAGGGCAGGTGAAACCCATTAATCGCTTTGGTTAATGTGGCTTAATTTGTAACTAGGCCTGGAGGCAGCCCAGTTAAAATAAAAATTGGTTCAGGTGAAAGTTTCAACGCTTTAATGATCATTGAAACTAGAGATGAGCGAACGTACTCGGATAAGCACTACTCGTCCGAGTAATGTGCTTTATCCGAGTACCGCTGTACTCGTCCTGAAAGATTTGGGACGCGCTGCGGAGCGGGGAGCTGCAGGGGAGAGCGGGGAGGAACGGAGGGGAGATCTTTCTCTCCTTCTCTCCTGCCCGCTCTGCCCCGCTCCCCGCTGCGACTCACCTGTCAGCAGCGGAGCGCCCCGAATCTTTCAGGACGAGTACAGCGGTACTCGGATAAGGCACATTTCTCGGACGAGTAGTGCTTATCCGAGTATGTTCGCTCATCTCTAATTGAAACGTATAAAAATTGTTTACAAAAATTATATGACTGAGCCTTGTGGGCCTAAGAAAAATTGCCCGTTCTGCGTGATTACGTCAGGTTTCAGGAGGAGGAGCAGGAGGAGGAGGATGAATATTATACACAGATTGATGAAGCTAAAAGGTCCACGTTTTTGATGGTGATAGAGAACAATGCTTCCATCCGCGGGTGCAGCCTACGTATTGTTTAGGTATCGCTGCTGTCCGCTGGTGGAGAAGAGAAGTCTGGGGAAATCCAGGCTTTGTTCATCTTGATGAGTGTAAGCCTGTAGGCACTGTCGGTTGACAGGCGGGTAAGCTTATCTGTGATGATTCCCCCAGCCGCACTAAACACACTCTCTGACAAGACGCTAGCTGCAGGACAAGCAAGCACCTCCAGGGCATACAGCGCGAGTTCAGGCCACGTGTCCAGCTTTGCACCCAGTAGTTGTAGGGGGCAGAGGCGTCACGGAGGACGGTCGTGCGATCGGCTACGTACTCCCTCACCATCCTTTTACAGTGCTCCCGCCGACTAAGCCTTGACTGGGGAGCGGTGACACAGTCTTGCTGGGGAGCCAGAAAGCTGTCAAAGGCCTTAGAGAGTGTTCTCCTGCCTGTGCTGTACATGCTGCCTGATCTCTGCACCTCCCCTGCTACCTGGCCCTCGGAACTGCGCCTTCGGCCACTAGCGCTGTCGGATGGGAATTTTACCATCAGTTTGTCCGCCAGGGTCCTGTGGTATAGCATCACTCTCGAACCCCTTTCCTCTTCGGGTATGAGAGTGGAAAGGTTCTCCTTATACCGTGGGTCAAGCAGTGTGTACACCCAGTAATCCGTAGTGGCCAGAATGCGTGTAACGCGAGGGTCACGAGAAAGGCATCCTAGCATGAAGTCAGCCATGTGTGCCAGGGTACCTGTACGCAACACATGGCTGTCCTCACTAGGAAGATCACTTTCAGGATCCTCCTCCTCCTCCTCCTCCTCAGGCCATACACGCTGAAAGGATGACAGGCAAGCAGCATGGGTACCCTCAGCAGTGGGCCAAGCTGTCTCTTCCCCCTCCTCCTCATGCTCCTCCTCCTCCTCAACGCGCTGAGATATAGACATGAGGGTGCTCTGACTATCCAGCGACATACTGTCTTCCCCCGCCTCTGTTTCCGAGTGCAAAGCGTCTGCCTTTATGCTTTGCAGGGATCTTCTCAAGAGGCATAGCAGAGGAATGGTGACGCTAATGATTGCAGCATCGCCGCTCACCATCTGGGTAGACTCCTCAAAGTTTCCAAGGACCTGGCAGATGTCTGCCAACCAGGCCCACTCTTCTGTAAAGAATTGAGGAGGCTGACTCCCACTGCACCGCCCATGTTGGAGTTGGTATTCCACTATAGCTCTACGCTGCTCATAGAGCCTGGCCAACATGTGGAGCGTAGAGTTCCACTGTGTGGGCACGTCGCACAGCAGTCGGTGCACTGGCAGATAAAAACGGATGTTGCAGGGTGCGCAGGGTGGCAGCGTCCGTGTGGGACTTGCGGAAATGTGCGCAGAGCCGGCGCACCTTTCCGAGCAGGTCTGACAAGCGTGGGTAGCTTTTCAGAAAGCGCTGAACCACCAAATTAAAGACGTGGGCCAGGCATGGCACGTGCGTGAGGCTGCCGAGCTGCAGAGCGGCCACCAGGTTACGGCCGTTGTCACACACGACCATGCCCGGTTGGAGGCTCAGCGGCGCAAGCCAGCGGTCGGTCTGCTCTGTCAGACCCTGCAGCAGTTCGTGGGCCATGTGCCTCTTCCCCCCTAAGCTGAGTAGTTTCAGCATGGCCTGCTGACGCTTGCCCACCGCTGTGCTGCCACGCCGCGCGACACCGACTGCTGGCGACGTGCTGCTGCTGACACATCTTGATTGCGAGACAGAGGTTGCGTAGGAGGAGGAGGAGGGTGGTTTAGTGGAGGAAGCATACACCGCCGCAGATACCACCACCGAGCTGGGGCCCGTAACTCTGTGGGTGGGTAGGACGTGAGCGGTCCCAGGCTCTGACTCTGTCCCAGCCTCCAGTAAATTCACCCAATGTGCCGTCAGGGAGATATAGTGGCCCTGCCCGCCTGTGCTTGTCCACGTGTCCGTTGTTAAGTGGACCTTGGCAGTAACCGCGTTGGTGAGGGCGCGTACAATGTTGCAGGACACGTGGTTGGGCTGGGACGGCACATCGGGAAAAGTAGTGGCGACTGGGAACTGAGTAGCGCGGGGCCGCTGCCGCCATCATACCTTTGAAAGCCTCCGTTTCCACAACCCTATACGGCAGCATCTCCAGGCTGATAAATTTGGCTATGTGCACGTTTAACGCTTGAGCGTGCGGGTGCGTGGCGGCGTACTTGCGCTTGCGCTCCAACACTTGCGCTAGCGACGGCTGGACGGTGCGCTGAGAGACATTGGTGGATGGGGCCGAGCACAGCGGAGGTGAGGGTGTGGGTGCAGGCCAGGAGACGGTAGTGCCTGTGTCCTGAGAGGGGGGTTGGATCTCAGTGGCAGGTTGGGGCACAGGGGGAGAGGCAGCGGTGCAAACCGGAGGCGGTGAACGGCCTTCGTCCCACCTTGTGGGGTGCTTGGCCATCATATGTCTGCGCATGCTGGTGGTGGTGAGGCTGGTGGTGGTGGCTCCCCGGCTGATCTTGGCGCGACAAAGGTTGCACACCACTGTTCGTCGGTCGTCTGTACTCTCAGTGAAAAACTGCCAGACCTTTGAGCACCTCGGCCTCTGCAGGGTGGCATGGCGCGAGGGGGCGCTTTGGGAAACAGTTGGTGGATTATTCGGTCTGGCCTTGCCTCTACCCCTGGCCACCGCACTGCCTCTTCCAACCTGCCCTGCTGCTGCACTTGCCTCCCCCTCTGAAGACCTGTCCTCAGTAGGCGTAGCAAACCAGGTGGGGTCAGTCACCTCATCGTCCTGCTGCTCTTCCTCCGAATCCTCTGTGCGCTCCTCCCTCAGACTTACTCCAATTACTACTACCTGAGTGATAGACAACTGTGTCTCATCGTCATCGTCCTCCTCACCCACTAAAAGCTCTTGAGACAGTTGCCGGAAGTCCCCAGCCTCATCCCCCGGACCCCGGGAACTTTCCAAAGGTTGGGCATCGGTCACGACAAACTCCTCCGGTGGGAGAGGAACCATTGCTGGCCATTCTGGGCAGGGGCCCGGGAACAGTTCCTGGGAGTCTGCCTGCTTCTCAGAATGTGTCATTGTAATGGAGTGAGGAGGCTGGGAGGAAGGAGGAGCAGCAGCCAGAGGATTCAGAGTTGCAGCAGTGGACGGCGCAGAACTCTGGGTGGTCGATAGATTGCTGGATGCACTTTCTGCCATCCACGACAGGACCTGCTCACACTGCTCATTTTCTAATAAAGGTCTACCGCGTGGACCCATTAATTGAGAGATGAATGTGGGGACGCCAGAAACGTGCCTCTCTCCTAATCCCGTAGCAGTCGGCTGCGATACACCTGGATCAGGAGCTCGGCCTGTGCCCACACCCTGACTTGGGCCTCCGCGTCCTCGGCCGCGTCCACGTCCTCTAGGCCTACCCCTACCCCTCAGCATGGTGTATTACCAGTAGTGCAGAAACAGAACGCTGTAATTAAATGTGCCACTTATTGGCCTGTGGTTGGAGGCTGACTTCGCTTACGGAACGCACAGTAGAGGCAGGAAAGAATTTTGTGCAAGCCTGCTGTAACACTTAGCTGGCTGCGTATGAATTAAGACAACTACCCCTAGCAGAGACCCAGTACACTTGTGGACAGGAATGCAGCGGTGATGTAAGAGGCAACACAGAGGCAGGAAAGAATTTTGCGCAAGCCTGCTGTAACACTTAGCTGGCTGCGTATGAATTAGGACAACTACCCCCAGCAGAGACCCAGTACACTTGTGGACAGGAATACAGCGGTGATGTAAGAGGCAACACAGAGGCAGGAAAGAATTTTGCGCAAGCCTGCTGTAACACTTAGCTGGCTGCGTATGAATTAGGACAACTACCCCCAGCAGAGACCCAGTACACTTGTGGACAGGAA
This sequence comes from Eleutherodactylus coqui, assembly GCF_035609145.1. NCBI lineage: Eukaryota > Metazoa > Chordata > Amphibia > Anura > Eleutherodactylidae > Eleutherodactylus > Eleutherodactylus coqui. Next base: position 124,229,904 of record NC_089847.1, on the reverse strand, counting down.
TACAGCGGTGATGTAAGAGGCAACACAGAGGCAGGAAAGAATTTTGCGCAAGCCTGCTGTAACACTTAGCTGGCTGCGTATGAATTAGGACAACTACCCCCAGCAGAGACCCAGTACACTTGTTGACAGGAATACAGCGGTGATGTAAGAGGCAACACAGAGGCAGGAAAGAATTTTGCGCAAGCCTGCTGTAACACTTAGCTGGCTGCGTATGAATTAGGACAACTACCCCCAGCAGAGACCCAGTACACTGAGGACGGTCACAGGCAGCCCAAATAGATTTTTTTTTCCCAAATGTTTTTGGAAAGGCCCACTGCCTATATACACTAAATATGTCTTCTGTCCCTGCCTCACCACTACTGGCCCTGGACAATGTAAAGTTACTGCAGGACGCAATGCTCTGCACGGCCGATATACAAAAAAAAAAAAAAATGTGCAACACTGCTAAAAGCAGCCTCCACACTACTGCACACGGTTAGATGTGTCCCTAAGAAGGACCGTTGGGGTTCTTGAAGCCTAAAATAACTCCTAACGCTCTCCCTATAGCAGCTCCAGCATCAACAGCACTTTCCCTGAGCTATGTCAGAATGCATCTGTGGCGAGCCGCGGGAGGGGCCGATTTATATACTCGGGTGACACCTGATCTCGCCAGCCACTCACTGCAGGGGGGTGGTATAGGGCTTGAACGTCACAGGGGGAAGTTGTAATGCCTTCCCTGTCTTTCAATTGGCCAGAACAGCGCGCTAACGTCTCAGAGATGAAAGTGAAAGTAACCCGAACATCGCGTGGTACTCGTCACGAGTAATGAGCATCTCAAACACCCTAATACTCGAACGAGTATCAAACTCGGACGAGTACGTTCGCTCATCTCTAGTGACATCCTTTCTTTGTTATTTTTTTAATTGTCGTGTTTCAAGAACCATAACGAGCCTTCTTTTTATCTACATAGCTGTATGAGGGCCTTTTTTTTTTTGGTGGTATGAGTTGTATTTTTTAATAAAACCACCTCGGGGCATATATAAGGCATTGCTTACATTTTAGGCATATGCAAAAAAAGCGTGCCCTCAGTAATAGACATTAAATGGCAGCTTCTTACCTCTCCGGACCCAGCATGGGTCTCCTACGTCACCGCTGGATCTTCTTTCTTCAGCACAGCGGATGAGTCCAGCTGACGTATCCAGCGCATGCGCAGTGTCTTTTTTTTTAATATCCTTTTTTTCAATATTATCACCACACCTGCCTCTGGTACACCCCAATCAGATAGGTGATCACGGGGTGGCTAGCAGCACAGACAATTGGCCAAGGCTTGATGATGATGTAACAGAGCCAGGCAGGATGACATAGCAGATCTAGGCAGGTAGCAGGACAATGCACCAGAGCTGGGAAGGTAGCGGGATGATGAAGCAGAGCCGGGCTTGTATCAGGTCGATGTACCGGAACTATGCAGGTAACGGGCCAGACAAGGCTGGATAACACAAGGTGACCTGGTCAGCAGTTTACAGGACGAGAACAAAAAGCAACTGAATCAATAATGAAGCAAGATATGAATGAAGTAGGTAATTAGTTAATTAAGAACCACTGTGGCAACAGAAACCAAAGACCAGGGACAATCACTATTGCATTGCCATAGTAGACCATAATGCGTCAAGACATGTTTGTAGAATCATATAATGTCCTGGCTGAGGCACAGACGGCCCAAGTGACCTGCTGCAACCAGACGCAGAGATGCGGAGGGACAATGCCAAAATAATGAAGTATGAGCATTCCGAAGAGCTGTGTGAAGTCTCCTTTAGTGTAGGGCGAGTCAGAGTGTCTTTGGTACCATTGGTATCATTAATAACTTTAGAAGGGTCGGTGATCAGGAATTATTCTGATTGGCAGTCTGGTAAAGGAATTTTTGTACCGTTAATTGGGAAAATTGGCTTCTAACTCATTGTTTTATTTTTTGCCTTCCGTTGGGTCAATTTTGGGGGGTAATGGGTAATTGGGTCAACATTGGGGGGCTGAACTGGATGGACATGTGTCTTTTTTCGGTCTTATATACTACGTTACCATTTTGGGGTTCATGTGGCTTTTGTCCACTTTTTGTTCCATTTTTGGGAGGCAGTTTTTCAAAAAAATCACAATATTTGAAATTCCACACCCCCCCCCCCCCCGTTCACTTGCAAGACAACGTGCCTATCTTACAGTTACCGCTGTGCACAAACAAGTCAACCCCAAAGGCTCAAACAACAAATTCATCTCTCTTGTGCCACAGATTGGCTTTGTACACGGATGACTATGACCCAATCCCACGCGCCGAACAGCCTTGTGACTGCGACATATGCAAAGCAACAATGCCTCAGCAAATTAAAACAATAGATCAAGGGTCACCCGGCTGCCTACAAATATTTAAGAAGGAACAATGACTCAGTCTATCTGGAGTGCCATTCAAAATTGGTTTCATGTCATATATTGAAGAGAGATGTAGGAAGGAGTAGACTAATTAGCTCCGAAATATTACAGTGAAGGGTTTTGAGCAGCATCACGCATTTTACCATCGCTGCAGCCAAGCCGTCTGTCTTGTTTCTTCTCGATCAGTCTGCAGCCATATGTCACATGCTGTAACCAGGCAATGCTCGCTCCTATTCACACTCAGGCAATGCATTTATCAGGAGAGGACACAGGTTTAGCAATGAACAGGCCAAGTGTTTCCCGGTAGACCGCCCTCTTCTTCTTCATCATAACATGAAGGCCTACAGCATTACTTAGACAATGCCGCTGCCTGACCGGATTGGCTGCCTGCTCAATAAGCCCAATAAGATACTAAAATACCAATAGTCTATGTTTTACTTTGGTAGGGACACAACGACATATTGTTCCACAATGGTAGACTATGACATATATACTGAATGGCCACATTATTAGCGTCCTGCTCTCTCATGACTGGAGCTTCCCTGTATAGAAATTACCCCCGTGACCCCGGAGTGCGGCATAAAATCACATGACAAGTTTTCGGTGGATCAGTTTCAGTGGGAATCTACATTAGAGGGGCAAATCCAGAAATCTGAGCGACTTCCAACGAGGTCTGGTCATCAGTCTAGACTAGCCGGGGTCAGGATTTCACTGCCAACCGTGTGGTGTTTTCTCATGCATCCGTGTGGAGAGTATACCAAGAATGGTGTGATTATGGAAAACATCCAGCGAAAGGGAATCCTATGAACATACATAATAGTCGTTAACGAAAGGGGTCAGAGGAGGAAGTCAAGAATCGTTCTGATGAACAGGCACTGCACAGTCAAGCAAACTGTAGCTGAATACAACTCTGGTGTTCCAGTGAATGTGTCCAAATGTACAACTTCCTTAGTACAGAGAGGCTGTGACATCAGACAACTAGTTCCTGCGCCATTGTGTCTAGGAGAAACAGAAAAGCTAGACTCCAGTAGAAAAAAAAGTGCAAAAATGGTATCACTGAGCAGTGGAGAAATATCACCTATCAGATGAATCCAGAATCCTGTGTATCATGCCGATTAAAGGGTGAGAATTTGGCACAAGCAGCATGAATCGATGACCCCTTCCTATCAAGTGTAGCATTCGTGAAACATACTAGTCAATGTGGGAGTCAATTGTGCAAACGCAAGTAAGGAAGTAAGGGTACCAACTGCATGTCAGGTCAAACCATCTATGCCCAACCTCACTCATGTTCTTATGGCCATCGCCATGTTCCAAGGCAGATGTTTTAGAGCTTGAAGGGGAAGACCAACTCTACATGAGTGCCCTCAAGGTGGTCCACCAGCCAATAAGGATGATTTGTAGAGTTGTCTCAATTTTAGTTCTCCCCATCCAGTATATTAGTTCTATCAGTATTTCACTACCGGTGAATAGACTCAGACAGACGTCTGCAGTTATACCCCAGCATGTAGCTTGCTTTCTCCAATTACTTCTTAACAGTGTTGGGGAGAAATAAGCAGAGGATGCATTGATTTATGGCTTACAATGCAAGAAGCGTCAAAGTCAGCAGACAGGTGGTCATTAGGACAAACCCAATTCAGATGAACACATAGTGATAATTTTGAGAATATGGTAATGAATGTTGCATGGAACAAGGAACAGATTAGTAGGCGCAGTAAGAAGACAGCTTAAAATATAAGACAAGAGGCGGCATGGAAATCCAGACTAGTAAAGGGGTTTTCTAGACAAATTGTGTTGATGACCTATCCTCAGGGTAGCTTATCAATAGTTGATCGCTGGAGACCCACCACTCCGGATCTCTGGCAATCAGCTGATTGTCAGACCCATTGTCAGTGCGGCAGGGTCGGATGTCATCATTAGGGTCGGAGGCGAAAGTATCATAGAGGGCTTCACTTCCCTTGAAATCAATGGGAACTGAAGAGGGGCGGCCATGGAAGTGTAATAGGAGGCAGTGCTCCCATTAATTTCAATGGGATTGAAGCCTTCTATGTTGCTTCTGCCTTTGAACCAGATGACGATCAATTGATCGTTGGGCTCCAGAGTGGTGGGTCCCCGATGCTTATCTATTGGTGACCTATCCTGAGGAAAAGTCATAAATAGAATTTGCCCAGAAAAAACCCTTTAACAACAATCTAAAAAACACCCCGGGAAGTCACTAGTAGAGGCGTAACCTGAAGATCCTGGATTCCCATGCAAAATCCATTCCAGAGCCCCCCAACCTACCATGTGCCATTATGGTACTGGTGGCCTTCATGGTGGTAGCAGTGCCGGATGAACCATTATCCAAATAAGGCTCGTGCCTTAGGGCCAGCCAGAAATCCAGGCCACAAAAAAGGAAAGTAAAAAAAATGTGATTATTATCAGGTAATGAGAAGACTTGGAATTTCTGGGTCTCACTCTGTCATGGCCGCTCTCTCTCCGTGGAAGTCTAGCTGTGCGCTCGTCCGTAAATCAGGAAAGAATTGTCACTTCAACTGAAGTATAACTGAAGATTACGCTTTTGTAAATACACGAATCCCATTAAATAGCTCAGTTTATCCTATTTAGTTGTGTTTTCTATGAATTTTAGTTTAAACCAAATAAAGCCAATTTCTACAAGTAACTAACGCTGCGGATTCGCCGGGCAGCCTGAGACGGGCCCTTCTGTTCTGCAGGTTTTTCTTATAACCAATTTTCTTTTGCAGTTTTCATACGAAATTGAAAGTTATTTAATACGTGCAACGATCCTTAACCCCTCCCCTCTCTAGGGCGTAAGTTTACGTCCTGGCAGCAGGGTACTTCCCACAACAGGGCGTACAGATATGTCCTGTGGATAGTGCGAGGTCAGAAGAGCTGGCTGTCACTGATAGCCGACTGCAACAGCGGGGGTGCATCGGAGCAGCAAACCCCGCTGTTAACCCCTTCCCTGCTGCGATCTATGTAGATCGCGGAATGGGAAGGGCTCACAGAGGATTAATTTTGATTATTATTATTATTTCTAATGCGGACGGTAAAACCTGCGCAGCTATTGGACCGATGGGAGATCGAAGGCAAACTCAGTTATTGTGTGTATATTTGTAAGCTTTGTGGTTAAAAAAAAAAAAAGTTCATAAACTTATTTTGCAGTTTGCACTATTTTTAATATTGCAACATGAAAATGGAAATAAATACTAATACAACTTATACCGCCATTATTATTATTATTAATAAACTTTATTCCTTTTATCTGTGAGCCCAAAATATCAGATTTGTTGCAGAGTTGGTGTCTGGTGTCCCCTGACTTGTTGCAGAGTTGGTGCCCGGTGTCCCCTGACTTGTTGCAGAGGTGGTGTCCCCTGACTTGTTGCAGAGGCGGTGTCCCCTGACTTGTTGCTGAGATGGTGTCCCTTGACTTGTTGCAGAGGTGATGTCCCCTGACTTGTTGCAGAGGTAGTGTCAGGTATTCCTTGACTTGTTGCAGAGGCGATGTCCCCTGACTTGTTGCAGAGGCGATGTCCCCTGACTTGTTGCAGAGGTGGTGTCCCCTGACTTGTTGCAGAGGTGTTGTCCCCTGATGTGTTGCAGGGGCGATGTCCCCTGATGTGTTGCAGGGGCGATGTCCCCTGACTTGTTGCAGAGGCGATGTCCCCTGACGTGTTGCAGAGCGATGTCCCCTGACTTAGATCTTTATTCTACTACTAATGTCTGTCCATGAAGATTGCATTTTTATTTGCTTCATCTTATCCCCCTTTTTCCAATTGGCTGTGACCATCCTACTTAGAAGTAGTCTTGTTGCAGAGGCGATGTCCCCTGACTTGTTGCAGAGGTGTTGTCCCCTGACTTGTTGCAGAGGCGATGTCCCCTGACTTGTTGCAGAGGCGATGTCCCCTGACGTGTTGCAGAGGCGATGTCCCCTGACGTGTTGCAGAGGCGATGTCCCCTGACGTGTTGCAGGGGCGATGTCCCCTGACTTGTTGCAGGGGCGATGTCCCTTGACTTGTTGCTGAGGCGATGTCCCCTGACGTGTTGCAGAGGCGATGTCCCCTGACTTGTTGCAGAGGCGATGTCCTCTGACTTAGATCTTTATTCTACTACTAATGTCTGTCCATGAAGATTGCATTTTTATTTGCTTCATCTTATCTCCCTTTTTCCAATTGGCTGTGACCATCCTACTTAGAAGTAGTCTTGTTGCAGAGGCGATGTCCCCTGACTTGTTGCAGAGGTGGTGTCCCTTGACTTGTTGCAGAGGCGATGTCCCCTGACGTGTTGCAGAGGCGATGTCCCCTGACTTCTTGCAGAGGTGATGTCCCCTGATGTGTTGCAGAGGTGATGTCCCCTGACTTCTTGCAGAGGTAGTGTCAGGTATTCCCTGACTTGTTGCAGAGGTGTTGTCCCCTGACTTCTTGCAAAGGTGTTGTCCCCTGATGTGTTGCAGAGGCGATGTCCCCTGACTTCTTGCAGAGGTAGTGTCAGGTATTCCCTGACTTGTTGCAGAGGTGGTGTCCCCTGACTTGTTGCAGAGGCGATGTCCCCTGACTTGTTGCAGAGGCGATGTCCCCTGACTTGTTGCAGAGGTGATGTCCCCTGACTTGTTGCAGAGGCGATGTCCCCTGACGTGTTGCAGAGGCGATGTCCCCTGATGTGTTGCAGGGGCGATGTCCCCTGACATGTTGCAGAGGCGATGTCCCCTGATGTGTTGCAGGGGCGATGTCCCCTGATGTGTTGCAGAGGCGATGTCCCCTGACGTGTTGCAGAGCGATGTCCCCTGACTTAGATCTTTATTCTACTACTAATGTCTGTCCATGAAGATTGCATGATTATTTGCTTCATCTTATCCCCCTTTTCCCAATTGGCTGTGACCATCCTACTTAGAAGTAGTCTCCATATCCGGTACCTTTGGCCATGATGTATACGGTACATGCATTTCAGCATTACCGTGCTGTAATCACTGACGCTTAAAGCTTTCTGGTTCATTATGTTCCATTTATTCCCTACATCAATATCGCATCATCTCGCTGTCTTTCAAGGCTCTAGAACCAAACGTGTATTTTAAATAAATTAGCAGCGCTATATAAAGGGAGGCGAGAATGGCAAGATCTGCAAGCACTGAGAGCCCTCTGCTGGCCGCTGGAGGGATCGCCGAGACCTTCAGGCTTGGAATCCTCGGGAGAGAGGGGATTAGACGCTCACCGTGTTCTACAGCTAACGGGATATATATTTGTCTAGAAGAGCAGCTAGAAGGAAATGCAGAGGGAAAAAGAGGAAAAACCGAACTTTTCAACCCCTTCAAAGTCACAATGAGATATTAAGAATCCGCCCGTGTTGTAGTTTTAATAGGAACATGCTGAGTATTGTATTTTGGGGGGATTAGAAGTAAAACAGTAATTCTGCCATAGTTTTTGGGGCTTCACTTCTTAAATATAGCCGCATCAAAAAACGCATCAAATTGATGCAAAACTATTTGAAGTTTCCAGGTGCAGTTTTTGATCGGGTCATTTAGCGCCCTTCCGCTCCCCCCTGAATACACCCGCAGGTCTCCGGCGCACCGGACGTTTTTCTTCTGTAGGCAGTCTGTTTCAAAAAGAGACTCTATATGGACGGCAGACGGATTTATATTAATGAATGTGGTAGTTCGCACGAGCAAGTATGGTCGCTCTGACACGGAATCCGTGAAAGACTAATTGCGTGCGCCATTCTGATCCGCTTTAGGGCTTCTGTAGACGATCATATTAGTGTGCCCGAGTAAAATATACGCACCCAATGCGCAGAGAATAAAGGCCGTTGATGTTAGCAGGTCCGTTCACATGTTTTGCGTGTATTTGGTGCACGCAATAAAAAATAGGGCCTGCTCTATCTGCATACTGCACAGCAAAGCGCCCCATAGAAGTCTATAGGAGGTGCGCAAAAGCACAATTCTGTGAAAGACCAATCACATCTGGACCTCATTAGGCTAAATAACCTTTTAAATCAGGACAGCGGTGCGCAGAAATACAGTACCGTGCGCCTCGTTCACTGCGCAAATACGCCGTCTGATGCTAAGTCCACACGATCGAGTGCGATATCGGTCTGAAGAAGCCCTTACAGATGAGACTTGCCTGTTCAAGTCAATGAGGGTAAAAAAAAAACGGACAGGGGTCTGCGCGCTTTTTTGTGCGCCAGCGTGCACCTTGCTTTATCTGCTCGCAGCGTCGGAGGGGCGATTCAAGCTCACATGTGGACAGGGATGATCTTGATTGGAGGGCGGAGAGTCAAGATCAGCGGCGCAGAAGGGAGCAGTGGAAGAAGGTTAGCACCGGAGGAGAGGAGATAACAGGTAACCCCTGGTTTTCAGAATTGACGCGGCCATATGCGTTTTAGGGAAAAAACACATGGACACGTGCTAATACGTTCGCCGCTACGGAGCGCATTAGTGCATGAACTGTTTTTTGGGGGGTTTTTTGGACTATTCGAACTCAGTGCATTAATTTGCTCCACCTTTGTGGTTATTTGCTCGCCGGCGATCCTCATAGACGCCAATGCAGGCGCACAAATGGTGCGCTATACGCAAGGGGATGCGTGAAACACTGCAGAATCGCGCTGGAGAAAGAACACATCTGGACTCATCAGCCGTTCCAATTGGTGCGTTTGTGTTCTGCACGCAAATGAACGTGCCGGACGGGCAGAAAAAGTACAGTTGAATACGCCGATGCGCGCATAAAAAAGCCTAGTTTATTGCGCTGAGGCATGCACAATTAATTGCACCTACTCTGATGTGAAACCAGCCTCAGGGCGCCTTCACACGCGCGAGAAAAACGTGTAATTTTTGTGCAATGCGAGAGTGAAAGCGCAAAATTATGAAACCGATGATTTACAACGGTCTCCTTCACATTTGTGATGTTTTTACTCATGCGATGTTGCAAAAAAAAAAAAATCGCAGCACGTCTTCTCTTTCTGCGCTTTGGTTTTTTTTAATCTCACTTACATTTTTCGTGTGATGCGATGCGTTTTTAACATTTAGAATGTCCTATTGACAAAATTGCGCATGAAAATCGCAAGTGACAGTGAGGACTTGTGAGAAAAAGCAGTGCTGACGATCAAAAATCACAGGAAAAAAAGTCTCGATTTTGCTGGAATTTGTTTGCAGCAAATTAAAAGGAGCCTCCATAGGGAAACATAGGAGATTAAAAAAAAGTGCATCACAGAAAGATCGAGCATGGCGCGATTTTTTTATCCACACAACATTGCATCAGTGAGCTTTTTAAATCACGGAGAGCATGTGTGTCACGCATATTTGAACTAGAACTGTGTGCGCAAAAAGTAAAGTACGATGCGCCGATATGCACGCAAATCTACTTTATCAAACCTCGTTCACTGTGCAATTATATTGCGCTGAGGTGTGTTCAATCATTGAATGGCTGTGATTGGTCCCTGTGTTCAGCCAATCAGAGGCTGAGCTTCCAGGAGGTAGGGATTTTTAAATCCCCAGCCAGGAGAAATGATTCAGAAGTGTGTCGGGGAGCCGGGAAGAAGACGAGCCGAAGCCCCGACAGCGCTGCTAGGTCATGTATTTTTCTTTCCAGCAGCTAGAGGTTATTTTCAGGGAAGGGCTTATATTTCAAACCATTCCCCGAAAATCCCTGCGGGGGTTGCCTGCATCCCGTTGGTTCTTAATGGGGCGGCAGCAGCACTGGCTTCATTGAAAGCAATGGGATAGCATCGCACTCCTCTATCACAGCTGTGGCAGGGGATTCTTTTGTCTCCGTGGGGAGTCCCATCATCACTGAACACTGTGACAGTGCTGTCACAGTGTTCAGTGATGAGGGGACTCCCCGCGGGGATTAACGGAACCCTTGGGGAGTCCCCTCTTCCCCACGGGGACTAAGGGGTTAACAGCGGGACATTTAAAAGAACCCATTGGTTCTTTTAGAAGCGTGCATTATGGGCGCGCAAAACACATGCTCGTCAGACCGAGCCCTCAGCCAGCCAACACAGCTCAGCTGGGTCTAGGGTGTGTTGAGCTCTGTGTACACCTGCCCTCCACAGTGCGGATTTGGTAGACCATGCATAGACGGCAATGGGCCATGCTGTGTGTAAGTTGTTCTCAAGGACGGCACATGTGTTACCTCCAATGAGTCCAACATGTTGTGCTGACTCAGCTGCTTTTGTAGTAGGTGGCGGTACGGTGGCGGTTCAGGATGGAGCGGCGATGGCAAAAAGATGCAATACATTCTTTTTCTGTGAAAATAACTGAAGTGAAGGGTAAGAAATGTTATTTCTCTCCGTAGGAGGTTCGTGAACAAAAATGTTTTGCCTTAACTCAACATTGATTCGCATCTTCGCCAACAGGCGCCACTCGCCAACATTTACATCTCCGTTACATCTGTCTCTCTTTGTTGGCAGCAGCGAGGCACAAGTCTTATCTCAGAACTTTTGGCAACTTTTGTAACTTCACTTGTCTGCGGCATCTCTGTTCTGTGGCACAACCGCTGCTTACGTTTTAATCGGCCGTGAGCCTCGACTTCACGTGCCCTGTAGGAGCAGCGTTCTCTACATGGAATGCTGACATGTATCTTTGTACTCAGAGGTCATCACAAATTACTCAATTCCATCTTTCCATTCACAAGAAGTGCGCCATCACACTCTGCATCATAGACACATTAGATACATTTCCCAGATGGGAACACGTGATCGTCGGCTCACATAGAGGAACCATCATTTTCTCTTTCACTCTTTAGTACATAGCACTTGTTGAGCGCTATGTAGCCTGGAAAGGAGAAAGCAGAAGCAGTTGAAAAACACTTTTCCCTTCTCCTCCGGGTCCTCGGCTGCGTCTGATTGCATGAGCAGAAGCTTTAATCTTGCGCCACACTTCTGCTATCGCCCCCCCCCCCCCCCCCCCCCAAGGTTTAGGTTATCGCTGAACTGAACTTTTGGCAAAGTTTAACCTGAAACACAGCTTGACTGTTCTGCTTCTCTCTTCATATATTAGGTGCATCTTGGCAAACTTTGATACATTCCCCCCAGTTTTGCCAACGGTGTTTCTTTAATAGGGTTGTCCAGGATTAGAAAAAACAGCACCACCCGAGGTTGTGCCTGGTATTACAGCTCAGCTCCAATGATATAACACAATGTAGCACTTTTGTCTTTTCTGGAGTCTTCATTGCGCAGAATAGACCCAACTGCGTGGCATTGAGTCTGTGCCGTACCTGCAGGCTTATTTATTGTACACCGAGACGTCTCGAAGAGAATAATACGAGTCTGCATTAAGGGAAATGTTTCCAACTCGGGAGATATTGTGTGCATCTGCTATATAAAGGTATCTTATCAGGGATAATAGACAGAGCCAGATGTACTCTCCAAGAGCCGATGGATTACACAGTAACGGCTACTAACAAGTCAGCAGCTACATATTAATATCTAGCAGCTGCTTCATCTCGTACCAATTACACAATAATAGCTGTAGAAAGCTGTCACCATTCACCTAAGAGGCGCACAAAAAACGAGGGCTGCGAGGAGCCGTAGCTGTGATGTCGACGAGCGCAGGCGATAAAACGACTTCTTAGCAGGTACAAAAGGTAAGACATTGAAATACGCAAAATACTAATAAATGGAATATGGAGAACATCACATACAGAACTCCATTCGGCACTCATTGTAATATGACTATTGGCTTCCCAAAGGACTTCGAGAGTTATTATGCTTCACTACTAAGGAAACTCTATCCAGCTCTGCTACATCCGTGTGCCGACAAAGGAATGGGAGATTACACTGTAAACTGCCTGACAAAGTAGAATTGTCCACTGAGTGAACAATGCATTTAATGGACATCAGTACTTGTTGGTATGCAAACATTGTTACCAGGTGATTTGCATTAAAAGGGGTGTATCAGCACTGCAAGTTATTCTCTGCTTGTTGATTCGTAGGGGTCTCTGCTGAGACCCCTAGAATAGAACTCCAGAACTGAGCAACGGGACGAGGATGCAACGAAGTGAATGTAAATCACGTTATTCCATAACACAGTTATACAATTTTAAGGCATGCATTTCATACAGTTTCCATATTTTTGTCCACCCCTTGTATATAACATTCAAATAGTTATCTGGAAACGTGCTTCTCCACCAAGGATGAGGGTTTCGTCAGGTGTCGGCCACGAACTTGTTTGCCTGATGAAGCCGCATGTCCTTGGTGCAGAATTGCCAGATATTTATTTGTATGTTATATACAGGGGGTGAACAAAAATATGGAAACACCATATGAAATGCATGCCTTAAAATCGGTCTCTACCTGTCTTATTAAAATATGATTTAGAATCCCATGTAATGTAAGTGGGCGTGAAAGAACATCTGCCCGAGCAACAAGGTTCCATTCGTCAGGGGTTTGTGCCACTCAGCTGCTGTTACCAGCTGGCACCCAAAACCACCCAGAGCAGGGCAAGAGGTGAGGTGAACACAAATTTGGTGGGAAAGCTCTCAGTAAAGCAGGAATGAAAGGGCAGCTCAGTGCTAATGCCTAAAATCCCATGCATTTTGTAGCTGTTTCCATATTTTTGTCCAACCATTGGACCTTTCTTATGGAATAAAATGATTTCCATTCACTGCATTGCATCCCCTTACCGACCCTCAGTTCCACAATTCTATTCTATTAATGGCTTCAACCAGCTGTATTACATTGTCCCTGTCCTGAGCCCGAGCAGCTCCTTGAATTGTATTTGCATTGCTTTATACTCTACACATAAAGCACTTGTTATTGGCATGCCAGTGCTGAGACACCTACCGTTCTGCAAAATGCATCCCTTCTCCCTCAGCAGTGATGTCAGTATGACGGGAGCACTAGCCGAATTACTCCCTATTGAATGTAAATGGAGCGTTAATGCATTTGCTCGACTAGCGCTCCATTTAGTCTCCTCTTCACTGCAGGGGATGCATTGACTCCACATAGTGAGGAGAACCGGAAACACAGGACCTCCGATCTCAAGATCGGTGGGGATTTCAATTGTGAGACCCCCACCAATCGGCAAGTTATCCCCTACACTATGGATAGGTAATAACTTACAATCTGGGTACAACCCCTTTAAGGCGGTGTCCGCTTGAACAATCCTTCTTTGATTGAAGGATCCCCTGACAGTTAGCTGATCATATCATGCTTAACTCCTAGGACTTCTTGTTATGAGCTGCAAACAGAAGTCGAACCAGGCAGCAAGTGTTCAATTTCCCTGCAGCACCCCCGGAGGCGTTACACGGTTTTCATTTAGATCAATGGGCTGTAGGTGCAATCCATGGACATGGTAGGTCCTCCAGAGAGAGATGCTCTTCTTGGCTAATATCCACTGTGGTGAGCAGATAAGAGTCCTGAAAAAAAGGAATTTGGTATGCAAATTGGCAATGGTGCAATGTCTCTGCAGCGCCAGATAGTTGTTTTTAGGGTTCTTGCCCCTGATCAGGGAGCAGTAGGTTTATCTATCCATTTTTATCTTTTTCTTGTTCAGAAGACTCTGGTTTGGCTTATATCCTTAGGAGTGATGAGCAAATTTTTGAAAAGTTTGATTTGTCCAATTCACTCAACTTTCGCAACAGGTTTGGTGTGGTCCAAACTAGTTCGAACCGAACCCGAAGTTCACCCAAACCCCTAAAACTGCAGTATAACACTGCCTAAGAGCTCTGAAAGTGCTTCATAACACTCTGAGAGTATTATACAGCACTTGTATGGCTCGTAGACAGTATTATACCCCAGTTTTCAGGAATAGAGAGGAGTAAACTCAACCAATAGAACCCCGTGCCTGGTAGAACTTATCTAAAACCTTGTTTTGGGTTCATGTCAAAGTGAACTATTGGCAAAATTTAACCCAAAACAAGATTCTACTGAACTAATCCTTTGCTCCAATAGAATAGAGCAAGTGTAATTCTTACGGTGTTGTATGTCTTATAAACAAGTGACTAGAGCAGTTGCTCCAGCTCATAGGTGAACACCAGGCGGATGTAGGCTGAGGGGATCTTAGGTTCGCCTGAACAGATGACTTTCCGCTGTGTAACAGCGTCTTGTGGAGCTTCATGAATCATCCTCCTCCTGGCTCTGGCTCTTCCCCTTTGATATTCTGAGGTGTTTCTGTCAACTCATTGGCGCCCCCACAACACAGTCACTTGGTTCTGCTACTTTATTTATTCTTCCTGCTGGTTCTTGGGCTATATTTATATTATGAGCTTCGTTCTGGTGCTGTACTAATATTATGAGCTTGATATTGGCATCACATCTTTGTATTGAGGTAGGTTTGTGCTGTATTTATGTAGTGAATGTGTTTTTGGTGCTGTTTGAATATTATGACCTTGGTTTTTGTGCTGAAGTTATGTACTGAGCTTGGTTCTGGTGTAAAATTTATGTATTCAGCTTGGTTTTTGTTCTATCTAAGTACTTAGCTTGGTTTTGGTACTGTATTTATGCACTTACCTTGGTTCTGGTGTTTTGGTATTGCATCTATGTACTGAAGTTGTTTTGTCCTGTATTTATATACTAATTTTGGATTTGATGATGTATGCATCTTATGAGCTTGGTTCTGGTGCTGTATTTATGTACTGGGCTTGGTTCTGGTGCTGTATTTATGTTATGAGCTTGGTTTTGATATTGCATCTATGTACTGGGGTTTGTTGGTGCTGTATTTATGTACTAAGCTTGGCTCTAATGCTGTATGAATATTATGAGCTTCGTTTTTGTGCTTGAGTTATGTACTGAGTTTGGTTCTGGTGTATAGTTTATGTATTCAGCCTGGTTTGCGTTCTATTTATGTACTGAGCTTGGTTTTGGTGCTGCATTTTTGCACTTACCGTGGTTCTGGTGCTGTGGTTATGCTAGAAACATAGCTCTGGTACTGTACTTATGTCCTCAGCTGGGTTTTGGTGGTGTATTTATGCGGTGAGCTTGGTTCTGATGCTGTATTTATGTACTGAGCCTGGTTATAGTGCTGTATCAATGTTATGAGCTTGGTCCTGGTGCTGTATTTATGTACTCAACTTAGTTATGGTGCTGTATCAATATTATGAGCTTGCTTCTGGTACAGTACTGTTGCAGAATACAGACAGACTGCCTATCAGTGCTATATATATATATATATATATATATATATATATATATATATATATTCATGTGTGCATTTTGTTTATATTTCTCTATGATGGGGAGGTTGCACACAAGATTCAATCTGATTTAAGTCCGGCACTGGCTGTACAAGTTAGCCCTATTTCTACATAGCCTTCCCATGCATTATTCATGCATCTTCCCTAATTTAAATAAATTTGGATACAATCCATATACAATAGAGAACGGCGGATTATTTCAAGTGTAACGGCATCTCCAGATTTTACATCTTCAAGAAAAAAAAGTAATAAAGAAACCTAATTTGTCCCATTGTCCTGGGGGACGCTCAGTCATCCTGAGTTTTGGGGTGGTCGTGATTAATCTCCGCCAACACCCTCATTTGTTACCCACATGTTGGCAGGAACATTTGCCTCTCTCCAGGCTCTGCAGTCATTTGGGAACAAACCTTCGTTCCCTATTGCTCAGTCTCGGAGCCGGAGAGTCGGGTTAATTCATTACCTGTGACTGGGCCGCTCCTGATTAATGGCTGTAATTCTTAAAGTTGGAGGTGTTTTATTATTATTTGGTAATTTCGAATTGACGGACTGTTTGATTAAACATCTTCTAGCCGGGCATTTTCATTGATGGAGTATCTCAGGGACCAGGGGGTGAAACGGATACAAAATCCCAGAGATGCTGAAGAATAAATATCAAACATCAGAAAAACAAGAACACAAAAAGAATCGGAGAGTCCTGAACAGTCCACACTGGGGACCCTGCTCAGTCAGCAGATACCGGGACGAGGGGGAACAAACAAAACTCTCTTTCTGTTATGTGATAATGGTCGCTTTCCCTATGGACAGATCCAAACTTGCCTCCTAAGCATCCTTGTTATCTCTAAATTATTGATGTTTATCTACTGACTTTACTTCAGGCGACGCCGGCTTTTTACAATATTTTCCTACTTCTGGAACCGGTCGTGTTTATCGGATTTATTTTATTTCTGCCAGTACTAATAAAGTGATAATATACATAATAACAACGCTGTTACATTTGTATTATGACAGTATCACACAACTGCTGATGATAGCAATAAGAATTTCCATTTAACCTTTTAAGGACTCGGCCTGGCTTGGTATTTAAAGAGTACCTGAGTTATAAAAAAGTTTTCTAAAATTCCTCACGTTCTCCTTATGCTCATTTGTTGCTGTTTGCACCTGTTTTATATCTGTAAGTTCTGATTTTCGGGTGGTCTTTCCATTTTTTTACTGTTCTGTTTCAGGGAGGGGGTGTGTTGCAAGCCTAACATTCTGCCAGTAGTTCACTGTCTTGCCCTTCTTTGCCCTTACTTCCTATGTTGCATTACACTGTAGGTCCAATCAGAAGGGAGGCAGTATCTGAATGCCCACCTCTCTGCTTTTCCAGGATGAGCCCAGGATGATCAGGCCTTTAGAGGCATTCTGGTCAAATGGTTAGCAAACTAAATATAATATGTGTGTTTAATGTGTGCAGACACACATCCACACAGTAATAGGAGAGGCAGAGACTGCAATCCTATGACTGCTGAGATAATACACTGCGGTGCCTTTTGTATTCTTGGCTATCACAACCGATGGCAAACCAGTAGGTCATTGTCTAGCTACCAGCTGCGGTGGCAAGCCATCAACCCTTATGATTAGATGTCGGAGGGCTGATGACATAACAGAGGAAGTTCACTCCCTTTGTTAACCGCTTACATGCCATGATCAACATTGATTGCAGCATGTAGGAGGTTAACAGCAGGAATCAGAGTTCTCTTCTATCCCTGCTATAGCAGTGAGACCCCAGCTGTCACTTAAAGGTTGCTCCCTCTGTGAATGGCGTGGGCTCCACTCCTGAGCTTGCTCCATTTACATGCTGTACATATATATTTGTTCATCTGACAGTTTTTGAAGGTATGTGGGCACGTTAATTCTTTGGAGTAGGTTGAGCTGAGATATCACATGTAGCCACACATGCACCGCATGGATGGCAGGTACTGCAAAGAACTAGGTCATTGCTAACCCCTTGAAAACATATTTATAGATAATGGGAATGTTTTTCAATGTACCTGTTATATCAATGTAATAATGCTCTTATATCATCCAGTATATCCGGTAATACCCTTATATCACCCCCCCACCCCCACCCCCACCCCACACTCCCCCCATCCTGTTTGGAAAGAAGCATCCTTCTCCTGCTCTAATTGCTTATGTTATCTCTCCCATTTATAAGCCCATTGTAACATCTGCAAGGTGTATTTGGCGTTGTAGCGATCAGTACAGCGAATTATTATACAATTGGAAATCTCCGTAAAGATACAAATCACTGACAATTCTAAAAACATTAAAAAAAAAAAAGTCATAAAAGAAAGCCTGCCAAGAACTTGCTAAGATCTTCCTGTTAAACAAGGCATTCGCCCCCTCAAAACCTAATTATCAGCTGCGCATTGGAAGCGGCTCCAGAAATTGCAATATTTCCAAATATAAATGAAAATGCCCTTCGCTGTCAAGTCTGATATTGGCGTTTGATGTGGGACGACCTCTTCTGTGGTGTAAGCATTCCGAAGATCTGTTAAATCATTTACATGGCCACTAAAAGACCCGAGTTCTCCTTTTAAGAGGAATCTAGTGAATATTGTAGGAACGCTCCGGCCCCTCTCCGCAGAGTCGTTTTAGAAATGCTAAATCCGGTTTAATAGAAGCATTAAATCATCTAATATTAGTTTTATGTTAGAGTTAAACGACTTATTGGCAAAATGTATATACCTAGAAGGATAGCCTTTATCGGCTTCTTATATCAGGACAATGGATTGTAAGAACCGTTATCCTTGGTCATGACTTTTTAATTAAAAGTAGTGAAGGTTGGCTGTAATCTTTCCTTTTATTGAGGTCTTTTATTAGATCTACAATGTATTACAATGTATTTTATTGTTTCGGTAAAGGAGCAACAATATATGATAAGGTGGTCCAGGATTAGAAAAACATGGCTGCTTTTTTTCTTAAAAAACAGCGCTGCAACTCCCCACAGGTTGTTTGTGGTATTGCAGCTCACCAAGATTTACTTCAGTGACAGCAAAGTGTCAATACCAGGCATAAAACATGGACAGGTGTGGTCAATGGCTGCAGACAACACAGATGCTATAGGAGCTGTGGGGCAGGGGTACAAGATGGCCTCATCCCTACCAACAACGACTCATCAGGCCAATGGATGGGGACAACAGAGGTGCTATGGAGGCTGTGGAACAGGGGGACAAGATGGCCCAATCTCTCCCACCAATGGCTCACAAGGCCAATGGCTGCAGACAACACTTCTGCTCTGGGGGGCATGGGACAGGAGGACAGGATGGCCCTAATCCCTCCCGCCAATATCTCACCAGTTTAATGGATGCAGACAATAGATTTGCTATGAGGGCCATGGTGCAGGAGGACACGGTGGCCCCATCCTTACCGTCAATCACAATTAATTGCCAGCCCCAAATAATAATAAAATTAGCGCTCACCATAGCGCTTTGTGGCATCACGACAGTACTTTGTGGCGGCATGGCAGATACTTTCTAGACAAACCGGGAACGGTCGGTAATGTCTGTTTATGGTGACTTCAGCAAAGTTTCAACATACAACAGTTGTCAGACACAAAGAAAAAATTCTAGAAGGTGGTGTGACAGGGAGGACTTCTCAGGGTAATCCAGACAATCCACAGTCCCAGTTATCTGTGTGACCCCGCTATCAGCGACTCTTTCTCCCTCCAGCATTCTACCGGTCAACACTCACGCTTCTGGTGTCTCTCTCTCTTAAGCAGCGGTCCTTCTCTCTCTCAGTGCTTAGTGGTAGCACCAGCACATCCTAGGTAGGGTAGGCTCAGAAGGGAATTGCTCAACTTCTTCTATTCTCCACACACAGACCGATCAATGCCTGTGAGGTTCACTAGCTTGCAGACTGGTTAATTGACTCCCACTCTCTCTAGCATAGACTCCCTCAAGAAGACCACTACAACCCTCTCTCCTTGCACACACATATATATTTCAAAAGGTCACATGACGTACAACAAAATACATTTTCCAAACATAACCCAGACATTAACCCATTCAGTGCTGCAGAGATGCAATACACATAACAAATGCACACTACAATTAAGACACTGACAGGACAATGGCACAAGACAGTAATGTGACATTATGGAGGGGCCCAGCTGGTTCTGGGCCACTAAACGTGCATTTAAAACACACACGAAAATCGCAAGTACATAGATGCGATGCATTTTTTTAAGTGACAGCACATTGTGCTTGCGCCCAAAATCACATAAACTCGGACCAATATTGTGCTTGTCTGTGTAAATACACCTTAAGCCAGACAGTCCCTTGTTACCCATATATCTAGTTTACATGGACAGTCCTAAGGGCTTCTTCATACGGGCAGAACCCAGAGAATAGACCCCATTGATTTCAGTGGGCCCCCTCACATTCTGCATTTTTGCACACCAAAAAATATGCAACATGTTCTCTTTTTGCGTGTGTTTGCTCTCAAGGAGCCTATTGAGGTGCGCAAATGTGCACATATCTGAGCGAGGGTATGTGCAAAACACTATGCGTACTGGCGAACATCGGTACCTAATTTGGCTTATTAGCCAATTAACTCATCTGCAGGAGCCCCTTTACACGGGCCCATAAATTATTCAGATTTTCACGTTCAATGGGAATCTGAAGACTATTATTCAATGTAAATGCTTGCATCGAGTGAACGGCGAAAAAGAGAATTTGTTCGCTTCTAGTCTGTTGTTCGATCGACCGTGTAAACAGGCAGTATCACTTATGAACGTCTGCCTGTTCATTGTCAATTGAGGTAGGTGGTGTGTTCAGCGTCTAACGTAAACGCAGTGCCCATAGAAAACATAGGAGACCTATCAAACGTAATTACAATTGTGCTTGGAGCACTGCGTTCGCGTTACCAGGCCCTGCATTGTTTACAAGTTGCCATGGAGACCGTTGGTCCCTCAGTGGCAACTTGAAATGCTGAGTTTTCTTTATGAAGGTTGTATAGGAGACCTGGAAGCTAAAAAAAAGCAAAGAACGTTAGAGGACACAACTTTCTTTGTACTTAAAAATGCCACCCCAGGTCGTTTAGGAGACAATCCTTTTAAAACATGGAGGGAAATATGTCAACTAGAGATAAGCGAGCACACTCGTCTGAGCTTGATGCTCGTTCGAGTATTGGGGTACTAGAGATGCTCGTTACTCGAGTCGAACACCACGCGGTACTCGAGTCAATTGCATTTCCTTCCCCGCATGTTTAGCGCCATTTCCTAGCCAATACACATGTGGGGAAGGCATTACCACTTCCTGATGTGATGTGCCAGCCCCCCCCCCCCAGTAATGAGTGGCTGGGCCGATCAGGTGACCACCGAGTACTTAAACTGGTCCCACCCGTGGCTCGCCTCAGACGCATCCTGGCAGAGGTTAGGGAAAGTGCTGCTGCTGATATAGGGAAAGTGTTAGTGTAGGATCCTGTCTTCAAGAACCCCAACGTTACTTCTTAGAGCTACTCTTCATAGTGTGCATTACTGTTGTGGCTGGCTGGGAGCAGTAGTGCACCAATTTTTTTTAAGCATCTCGGGCTGTGCAGAGCATTTCAGCTATAGCGTTCTCAGTCTGCAGTGCATAACACAGAGTTTAGGGACAGAGCTGCTGCTGATATAGGGAAAGTTTTACAGGACTCCTGATCCTCTGTGCAAGAACCCCAATGGTCCTTCTTAGGGCTACATCTGACCATGTGCTTTATAGTTGTGGCTGGCTGGGAGCAGTAGTGCACCAACTTTTGTATTACACATCTAGACCTGTTCCCAGCCTTGCAGTTATAACATTCTCAGCCTGCAGTGCCGTATAACCAGCTCTCACTGTGAAACAGTACTGTAATATTTCCTGGGCCACTGAAAAGTATTTCAGCTCAGCCGCTGTGCAGAGCGTCTCACAATATCCTTTCCTTCGTGGGGTTGAGATCGCCGCAGTTACCAGCACTATCCACTGGCTTTAGAGTCTTCTCCCACTCAACACAGCCTCTATTATCTACAAGTCTCTGCAAGCAGTAAATTACCCCTAGGTATCAGCGCGAGACAGCGGGTTAATTTTTTCAAGTCACAGCATAGAGCGTCCGCTATCTACAAGTCTCTGTGTGCGGTGAATTAAGGCCCAGTTGTCAGTCCTGTACAGTGGGGTAATTTATTTGGGCCCTGCTCTATCCTTAATCCACCATGATGAGGAGTAGGGGTAAGGGTCAAGGACGCGGGCGTCCAAGTGAGGGTGTGGGCACAGGCCGAGTTCCTGGTCGTGGTGAATCATAGCCGGCTGCTGAGGGATTAGGAAAGAGGCAAGTTTCTGGGCTCCCCAGCTTCATATCACAATTTATGGGTCCGCGTGGTAGACCTTTATTACAAACAGAGCAGTGTTAGCAGGTTCTGTCATGGATGGCAGAAAACGCGTCCAGCAATGTATCAACCACCCAGCCTTCTACGCAGTCCACTACTCCTGGCCTAGGGACTGCAACTCTGAATCCTCTGGCTGCTGCTCCTTCTTCCTCCCAGCCTCCTCACTCCATGAAAATGACATATTCTGATGAGCAGGCAGACTCCCAGGAATTGTTCTCGGGTTCCTGCCATGAGTGGGAAAAAACGGTTCCTCTCTCACCTAAGGAGTTTATTGTGACTGATGCCCAACCTTTGGAAAGTTCCTGAAGTCCGGGTGATGAGGCTGGGGACTTCCGGCAACGGAATCAAGAACTTTTTGTGGATGAGGATGATGAGACACAGTTGTCTATCAGTGACGTAGTAGTAAGGGCAGTAAGTCTGAGGGAGGAGCGCACAGAGGATTCGGAGGAAGAGCTGCTGGACGATGAGGTGACTGACCCCACCTGGCTTGCTAAGCCTACTGAGGACAGAGCTTCAGAGGGGGAGGCAAGTGCAGCAGCAGGACAGCTTGGAAGAGGCAGTGGAGTGGCCAGGGGTAGAGGCAGGTCCAGAGCAAAGACTCCCCTAACTGTTTTTCAAAGCACCCCCTCACTGCAAGCCTCCGTGCAGAGGGCTAGGTGTTCAAAGATGTGGATGTTTTTTAGTGAAAGCACGGACGACCGACAAACAGTGGTGTGCAACCTGTGTCACCCCAAGATCAGCCGGGGAGCCACCACTACCAGCCTCACCACCACCAGCATGCGCAGGCATATGATGGCCAAGCACCCACCAAGGTGGGACGAAGGACATTCACCGCCTCCGGGTCACACAACTGCCTCTTCCCCTGTGCCCTAACCTGCCACACAGATCCAATCCCCCTCCCAGGATGCAGGCATGAGCGCCTCCTGGCCTGCACCCACACCCTCACCTCCACCGTCCTCCACTCCATCCAGCAATGTCTCTCAGCGCAGCGTTCAGCTGTTTCTAGCACAAGCGTTGGAGCGAAAGCGGAAATACGCCACCACCAACCCGCATGCACAAGCTTTAAACGTGCACATTGCCAAATTAATCAGCCTGCAGATGCTGCCATACAGGCTTGTGGAAATGGAGGCTTTCAAAAACATGATGGCGGCGGCGGTCCCACGCTACTCGGTCCCCAGTCGCCACTATTTTTCCCGGTGTGCCGTCCCCGCCCTACACCAGTATGTCTCCTGCAACATAAACTGTGCCCTCACCAACGTGGTTACTGGGAAGGTCCACTTAACCATGGACACGTGGACAAGTACTGGCGGGCAGGGCCACTATATCTCCCTGACGGCACATTGGGTGAACTTGGTGGAGGCTGGGACCGAGTCAGAGTCTGGGACCGCTCACGTTCCACCCACACCCAGAATAGCGGGTCTTACCTTGGTGCTGGTATCTGTGGCACTTTATGCCACCTGCTCCAAATCCTCCCCCTCCTCCGCCACATCTACCTCTCAATTAAAAAGTGTGAGCATGTAGCACAGCGGTGGGCAAGCCTCAGCAAGCCGTGCTGAAACTAATCAGCTTACGTGACAAGAGGCTCATGGCCCCTGAGCTGTTGCAGGGTCTGACATAGCAGACTGACCTCTGGCTTTCGCCGCTGAGCCTCCCACTGGGCATGGTCGTGTGTGACAATGTCTGCAACCTGGTGGCGGCTCTGCAGCTCGGCAGCCTCACACACATGCCATGCCTGGCCCACATCTTAAATCTGGTGGTTCAGCGGTTTCTGAAAAACTACCCCCACTTGTCTGACCTGCTCGGCAAGGTGCGCCGCATCTGCGTACATTTCTGCAAGTCCACCATGGACGCTGCCACCCTGAGGACCTTGCAACGTTGGTTTCAGCTGCCAAAGCACCGACTGCTGTGCGACGTGCCCACACGCTGGAATTCTACGCTGCACATGTTGAACAGGCTGTACGAGCAGCGTAGAGCAATAGTGGAATACCAGCTGCAACATGGGCGGCGGAGTGGTAGTCAGGCTCCACAATTCTTACCTGAGGAGTGGGCATGGATGGCAGATATCTGCCAGATCCTCAGAAACTTTAAGGAGTCTACCCACATGGTAAGCGGCGATGCGGCCATCATTAGTGTTACTATCCCGCTGCTTTGCCTGCTGAGAAGTTCGCTGCTAAGCATAAAGGCCAATGCTTTGCGGTTGGAACAGAAGACGGGGGATGACAGTATGTCGCTTAATAGCCAGACCACCCTCTATATCTCAGCGCGTTTTGGAGGAGGAGGGGGAGGGGGAGGGGGAGTAGGAGGAAGAGGGGGAAGAGACAGCAGGCCACACTGCAGAGGGTACCCATGCTGCTTGCCTCTCATCTGTTTGGCGTGTATGGGCTGATGAGGAGGAGGAGGATCCTGAAAGCCATCTTCCTAGTGAGGACAGCGATGTGTGGCATACTGGAACCCTGGCACACATGGCTGACTTTATGTTAGGCTGCCTTTCTCGTGACCCTCACTTTAGATGCATTCTGGCCAACATGGATTACTGGGTGTACACCCTTCTAGACCTGCGGTATAAGGAGAACCTTTCCACTCTCATGAGAGTGGAAAGGTACGAGAGTTATGCAATACCACGGGGCCCTGGTGGAAAAAGTGATGCTAAAGTTCCCATCTGACAGTGCTAGTGGAAGAAGACGCAGTTCTGAGGGCCAAGTAGCAGGGGAGGCGCGGGGATCAGGCAGCATGTCCAACGCAGGCAGGGGAACACTCTCTTAGCCCTTTGCCAGCTTTATGTCTCCCTAGTAAGACTGTGTCACCACTCCCCAGTGAAGGCTGAGTCGGAGGGAGCACTGTAAAAAGATGGTAAGGGAGTACGTAGCCGATCCATAAAACTATTGGGTGTTAAAGCTGGACACGTGGCACAAACTTGCGCTTTAGCCCCTGAAGGTGCCGGCCTGCCCTGCCGCTAGCATCTTGTCAGAGAGGGTTTTTAGTGCAGCTGGGGGAATCATCACGGATAAGCGTACCCGCCTCTCAACTGCCAGTGCTGACATGCTTACACTCATAAAGATGAACAAAGGCTGGATTTACCCAGACTTCTCTTCTCCACAGGCGGAAAGCAGCGAAACCTAATGATTCTTTTCACTGCAACAGGAGAAAAATGCATCCTCCATCACCACAAAAAAGGGGGGAATTAGCTTTGTAAATCACTCTCGCATATTATTACTCCTCCTACTACTACTCTTTCTCCTAAAACAGCATGTCATTACGCTGAACTGCCAATTTTTCTGTGGCCCAAAAGACTCTGTTTAAAAGTTTTTTACAATTTTTCAAAGTTTCAAAAGTATTTATACTTTAACAGCCTCCAGGCTCTGTTACAAATTAAGCAACAGCGAGCTGTATCTTTAAAAAGTGTTTATGGTTTTCATCTGCCCTCGCAGTTGAGCAATTTTTTTCAGGGGTACACTTGTACTCTTGGTACACCAATTTTTCAGGCCCTTGTCTATACTGTTATCTAACTAAGTTTTCCGGCCTTCACCTACACTCTTGGTAACCAAATTTTTTCAGGTGTTCGCCTATACTCTTGGTACTCCAATATTTCAGGGGTTCGCCTACACTCTTGCTACAGAAATGTTACAGGGGTGCGCCTATACACTTGCTACAGAAATGTTACAGGGGTCTGCCTATACACTTGGTACAGAAATGTTACAGGGTTCGCCTATACTCTTGCTACATAAATGTTACTGGGGTCCGCCTATACTCTTGCTATAGAAATGTTACAGGGGTCCACCTATACTCTTGCTACAGAAATGTTACAGGGGTCCTCCCATACTCTTGCTACAGAAATGTTACAGCGGTTCGCCTATACTCTTGCTACAGAAATTTTACAGGGGTCCGCCTGTACTCTTGCTACATAAATGTTACTGGGGTCCGCCTATACTCTTGAAACAGACATGTTACAGGGGTCCGCCTATTCTCTTGCTGCATAAATGTTATTGGGGTCCGCCTATACTCTTGCTTCAGAAATGTTACAGGGGTCTGCCTATACTCTTGCTACATAAATGTTACTGGGGTCCGCGTATACTCTTGCTACAGAAATGTTACAGGGGTCCACCTATACTCTTGCTACTGAAATGTTATTGGTGTCCGCCTATACTCTTGCTACAGAAATGTTACTGGGGTCCGCCTATACTCTTGCTACAAAAATGTTACTGGGGTCCGCCTATACACTTGGTACTGAAAGGTTTGAGGGATTCACCTATAGTCTTGCTACAGAAATGTTACTGGGGTCCGCCTATACTGTGGGTGCACAAAGGTTTCCCATTGGGGTGTTCAGCTGCCTGACACATACACAGAATGAAGTGTGTGGGGACACCCATAGCTATTTAACTCATGGCACATTGGGTCACACAAGGTGGAGGCTGGGACCGAGCCAGACCCAGGGCCCACTCACGTACTTCTCACACAGAGTATTGCAGGTCCTAATTCGGTCATGGTTTCTCGGCCTTATTATGCCACCTCCTCCTCCTGCTTGGGGTCTGGGGATCAGCATGTATTTTCTCTCAGGTTACCACAGTTCTCTGAGACAGTGGTTTGGGCAAAACAAAAGGAGCGTTACTGCATTAAGGAGATGTTCACAGCTGCACTAGCATCTGAGTCCGCTTGAGGCCCACGATTACTGAGGGTGTGGGCAGAGGCCGAGGTCCTGCGGGGGAAGAATCAACTGTGCCAGGTATGGCCTGTGGAACTTTTTTGTGGTTCATCCAGTCTTTGGAGTGATGAAAGCAACCGTAACTGATTTAAAGAGACATCCACAGCTGTACTAGCACCCGAGTCTGCTTTATGCCCACGATTACTAAGGGTGTAAGCCGACGCCGAGGTCCTTGGCGGGGTGAAACTACCTTGTTTGGGCGCTCTAATTTCTTTATGTGTAATACCGTCTTTGAGTCTCATGGGCTTGCCTATGCTGTGGGTGCACAAAGACTTCCCATTGCGTTGTTTTACCTGTCTGGCACAATTACACTGACTGACTTGGCTAGGGTGCAGATGGCTTTCCCATTGCGGTGTTTTACCTATCTGGCACAATTACACTGAATGACTAGGGCAGAAGTGTGGGCCGAGGTCCTGGGCTGGGTGAAACTCTGCCATGTTAGGGCACTTTCTTTTCTTAATGTTTAATGCTGTCTTTGAGTTTCATGGGCTCACCTATGCTGTGGATGCACAAAGGCTTCCCGATTGCATTGTTCAGCTTTCTGACACATACAAAGAATGAATTGGGCAGAAATGTGGGCCGAGGCCGAGGTCCTGGGTGGGGTGGAACTCTGCCATGTTTAGGCACTCTCTTTTCTTCCTGTTTAATTTTGTCCCTGGGTTCCAGGGGCTCACCTACACTGTGGGTGCTCAAAGGCTTTCCCATTGCATTGTTCAGCTATCTGACACATACAAAGAAGGAATTGGGCAGAAATGTGGGCCAAGGCCGAGTCCCTTGGCGTGGTGAAACTCTGCCATGTTTGGGCACTCTGTTTTCCTCATGTGTAATACCATCTTTCAGTTGCTTGGCCTCGCCTATGCTGAGGGTTCACAAAGACTTCCCATCGCGGTGTTTTACCTGTCTGGCACAAATACACTGACTGACTAGGGCAGAAATGTGGGCCGAGGCCGAGGTTCTTGGCAGAGTGAAACTCTGCAATGTTTGGGCACTCTGATTTCTTCCTGTGTAGTACCATCTTTGTGCACAGACAGCATAGGCGAGCCCAAGGAACTCAAAGACTTCCCATTGCGGTGTTCTGCTGTCTGACACCTACACAGAATGAAGTGTGTGTGGACACATGGATTTCCCATTGCTATGTAACTCACAGCACCTTGGGTCACACAAGGTGGTGGCTGGGACGGAGCCTGACCCTGGGCCCACTCACGTGCCTCCCACACAGAGTATTGCTGCATTGTGGAGATGTGTAGAAGTGCTGGCACCTGAGTCCCCTTTAAGCCCACGTTTGCGGCTCCTGACAATTTTGTGACGGAGGTGGCACAGGATTGGAATGATGATCGTACGTCAATTTATCATCAATTCCCAACAGCTTTGTGGGCTATTGCCCACACTTTCAAAGAGGGTCGCTGCCTAGCCCGTCCAACCCTCTGCAGTGTGTGCCTCCGGTTCCTCCTCATCCAGTACACACTTATAAATAGACATGAGGGTGGTGTGGCTATGAAGCGAGCGTGTGGCATGAGGGCAGCTGAACGCTGCGCAGGGAAACTTTTGTGTGCGTTGTGGACGCAGGCTCGTGTGGAGGGTTGGACAGCAATGCCAGCATGTAACCCAGGAGAAGAGGCAGCGGTGTGACCCGAAGGCAGTGATTGTCCTTGGTTGCAGGTAGTGTGGTGCTTAGCTAAGATGTGCCAGTGCGTGTACCTTGCTAATGAGGGTTTGTCCCAAGTAAATTGTTAGGGGGGTGACGCCAGACTCTTGCCCCCCTTTTAGCTTAATAGTGGCACCTGGGAGCCTCAGATGCAGCCATGCATGCTGCCCTTGCCCTTCCCTATCCGTTTCTGTGGTGTTTCCATGACTTTCTGATATTTTCTGGTGTTTGACAAGTCATCACCTAGGCGGAGCATCGGTCTAATACAAAAATGCTCGAGTCCCCCATTGACTTTAATGGGATTCGTTCTTCAAAACGAGCTCTCGAGCATTACGAAAAGTTCTACTCGAGTACCGAGCACCCGAGCATTTTGGTGCTTTCTCATCTCTAATGTCAACCCTACTCCAATCTGTACCAGCTTAGTAGAAAATATCTTTCTGTAGTTGCTACTTCGGTTCCTGCAGAAAGAATATTTACAAAAGCTGGTGAAGTTATGTCTGCTCGAAGGAGCATTTTGAAGGGAGAGCATGCGAGCAAATTAATATTTCTTGGCTCATTAGATAACGGTTATTGGGGCCAATGGTAAAAAACTTCTGTTCATATACATAATTTTAATTATATGTTTCATCTGTAATTGTTTATTTTCATTGGTAACTTTAATATATTTTCCTGTTGTTAATAATAAATTCAACAGTTTAAAGTTTTAAAAGAAAACTATCCTTTTTTTTGTTGATTGTTGCTTTATTAACCCTCGATCTGATTTATTTTTATACAGCATTTTAAAAAGTCTATATATATCGAAATATCGATAGTTTTCCACCAATGTTTTACAATAATCAATAGTTTGTTCAGCGATAGTCGATACTATTGATATTTTTGTGTCGATTCCCCAACCCTACCTTAGGGTTTATTCCAATGTGCGTATATCGTTCGGGTTTTCATGCCCATCCGATATACGCTGTCCCTCTCTGCAGGGGGAGGAGGCGGGCCTGGGAGCAGTGCACTGAGCTCCCACCCCCTCCGCCCCTCGACACTGTTTGCAATGGGAGGGGTGAGGACGGAGCTAAGTTCAGCCCTATCCCACCCTTCCCATTGCCAATAGTGGTGAGGGGCGGAGAGAGGGCGGATAGAGAGCGGGGAGAGGGTGGAGAGGGGGCGGGAGCTCAGTGCTTTAGCTCCCGGACCGGCCCGCCTCCTCCCCCTGCAGAAAGAGACAGCGTATATTGGCCGGGCATGAAAACCAGGCCGATATACGCACGTTGGAAGAAGCGCTGAGGCTCGTTTCACATGGGTGAGTGAGAAATCATCCCATAAAACTTGTCTCGATTTCGCGCTCGGGAACGTGCGATTTCCCTGGGGATGCATCACTTCAGGGAAGGAGGATCGGCAAGTGTTTGTCATTGTTTTTAATGGGAAATTTTGCATCCGCCTCGGGTGCACCTCGCACGGCGGGTAACGTTTTTGTTGGCCCCATTAAAAACAATGGGCAAGGGAATGCCCAAACAGAGGTCATATATATGACTCCATTCAAAAGAATGGGGTTTATGTTCATGCGAGATTTGTGCGTCTCGCAATGCACAAATCCACGTGATTTTCTTGGCCATGTGAACAAAGAATTTTAATTTTTGGGGTTTTTTTGTCTCTGACCCATCCAAAAGCCAAAACGTTATTTTTTTTTTATATTTCGATTGACTCAGTCACATTGAGGGCTTGTTTTTTCAGAATGAGTTGTTTTATTTAATGTATCATATTGCACTGAAATTTTTTGAAAAATGAAAGAAAAAAATGCAATTGCACCATCTTTGGGGGTGTTTACTTGTTATGGTGTTGATGCAGCGGTATAAATGACTTGCGAACTTTGCTCTGTTGGTCGCTTTGATTGTGGCGATACTAAATGCACTGAGTTTTTTACGCAACCTACTTTTAAAAAGTAAAAAAGAGTTTTTAAAAAACAAAAATAGCTTTCCATCGCCAAATTCTGAGACCCATAACTTTTTAAATGTTCCATCGAAAGGGCTGCGCAGGGGCTCATTTTTTGCAGAGTGAGCTGTTTTTATTACTACCATTCTGGGGTGCATATATCTATTTGATCACTTTTTATTTTATTTTTGGGGGAGGAGCTAGAGTAGCAAACAAAATCTCTTTGCAATTCTGGTTTTCTGTACTTTTTTTTTATTGCATTCACCATGCAGGATAAATATGGTGATTTTGGATTGTTTTGACTTTTACGAACATGATGATACCAAGTATATGGATTTGTTCCATTACTTAGATTTTTTTCTATAAAACGGGAAAAGTTTTTTTAACTTTAAATATTTTTTCCAATGTTTTAAGACTTTTATTAAACTTTTTTGTTTCAGATTTTTTAGCTCCACTTGGGGCCTTGAACGTTTAATCATCTGATTGCTTGTACTTAATACTGTCTACTGCAATACCTCAATATTGCAGTAGACAGTGATTTTCACTGTTGCTTATTAAGCTCTGCCACAGTCAGGTCATAATAGGACTGCATACTCAGCAGCTGTAGGTTCCAGGCTGCCATAATAGCCCATCATCACCCCGCAACTGCTGCCCAGGAGCAATTGAGCACTGGATGGGGTCCCCCTCCAGCTGGCTTTTTTAGATTTGTAGTCAAAAGGATTACAGCAACTAAATACTTAACTGCTGTGATCGGAGCAGCCTTTGATCATAGCAGTTGCCAGCGGTTGTGCCATAAAAACAAGCCCTTAGATAGCTGCGTTGACCGAAAAATAAAAGAGTTATGATTTTTGGAAAGTGGCGAGAAAAATCCAGAGCTGTGTCATTAAGGGGTTAAGATCGGCATTTGAAACTTTAATTTTAATAAGTTTCCCCCAAAGTGGAACATAACAGATGCAGAGTAAAGCACTTTGACAGTTTTCTGTTACAATTGGTGCCTAGTAATTGTCACATTTTTAATAGTCAATAAGACCCTTTGTAAAAAGGGGTGTGACCTAAACTGAGCCAAAATTACGCCAAATTGCCATTAATTGTGTCAAAATTAATTTTCGGTTCACTCAACACTAAAAGGTGGCCTAAACTTAGCCTAGATAGTTATAAAAATGGGACAGATTTCTCATTCACCAGTCACTGTGATAAATCTGACACATTTCAAGGCTGTCTAGTCTACATTTGCACGGTCTAACCGTATTAATAAATAAGGCTTAGTTTACACCAAAACAATTTCCAAAATGTTGGTGCGATTTTGAGAGGGATCAATGAGTGGAACAGCTTGCCACAGGGGGTGGTGAGTTTTCCTTCAATGGCAGTGTTCAAACAAAGGCTGGACAAATATCTGTCTGGGATGATTTAGTGAATCCTGCACTGAGCAGCAGGTTGGACCAGATGACCCTGGAGGTCCCTTCCAACTCTACCATTCCATGATTCTACTAACAGAGCAGTTCTTCCTAGTAGGATGGCTTGAATACCCCGCCTTCAGCAAGCTAATGCTCTGATTGGTTAATTGAGCGCCGCATCAGCCAATGAAAGCTGGCACTCGATGAACCAATCACAGACATTCATTGAATGACATCATTGAATGGTTGTGATTGGTTAATCAAGCGACGGCATGCATTGGCTGACGCAGTGCTTGATTAACCAATCAGAGCATTAGCTTGCTGAAAGCGGGGTATTCAAGCCTGTCTACCAGGAAGAACTGCTCTGTTAGCATGCCGAAGGACACTGCCTGCTGCAGTGCCGGAGACCAGCACGAGAGACCTGAACGCCAGCTGCTAGGTGAGTAGTGTTTTTTTTTTGGGACACGTAGCCTAGCTAGGGCTTGTTTTTGGGGGAAGGCTTATATTTCAAGATTTAAAAAATCAGGTTAGGGCTTATTATCGTGAAACATGGTAAATAAGCCCCACTGTGTATAGGATCGGTTCATGCCAGGTTTTTAGAATCAGTATGTAAACCTGAATGCTTCCATTCATTGGCAGCAAGCAGAAACACTTAAAATAGTAATAATTTGAGGCCCTCCAACTATTTTTGCCAGAGATATACATATTTCATGCACAGCGTAAGTTTTAGCTTTCTGCAGAAGGTTTGCAAAGTGTTGAGGTGACATGTCACCTGGAAGGACACTGCAGAAGAAAACTTCTGTCTCCTTCTGCAGTGACTGCTCTCTACAAAGAGCTGATAAAACGATCTTCAGAAAGCGGCGGCGTCATCTCGTTCTGTTTGTGCTGCTGCCGATGGATATTTTTTGCTTATGTATGGAATACAAATGGAGGAAAACGAACTGTCAAACTAGAAACAATATACGCTCATAAATGTTTCAGCATGATGATCCTCTCCGAAAGTTCAAGACAGGGACAAGATCTGTCACTTCTGGAAGTGTCAGGAGACGCGAAGCGCTGCTTGATGCAAAGTTTACCTCGGAATCTGACCGGACTGAAAAGTATCGCTGGGCGTTGTGGATGGAACTGTTCTGGAAGATACGGCTCGTTAGATATTAATGTCACCGGTGCTGGCAAAGTCACTTTAGGCTATGTTGTTTTGTCAATGGACCTACAGTAGCTGACCCACAGTCCTACGAAAGCTCATAGAAAAGATGATATGATGTGGAAAATGAGCATGATGTGTATGAAATTTTGATTAACCTTAAGTTAAAAGGGTTGCCCATTTCTAAACCATTCACGTTCTATATACGGGATAAGACATCTATAGTAAATCAGCAGGTTCTGCACCTGGGACCCCAACTGTCCACTGCAGTGGCAACAGAGCTATTTGCTTCCTGCAGAAATAAACTTGGTGCATGAATGCACCAGCCCAGCTAATAGCTGATCGGTGGGGAACCCATGTGATGGACCCCCACTGATCTGTTGTCAAGGACTTGTGCTAAAGTAAGGCCATCAATAGTTTACAACTGGACAACTCCTTCAAAGGGGAATTTCAGGCAGTTTCTACTGATGACCTATTCCCAGGATATGTCATAAATAGTCAATCGGCAGGTGTCTCTACCAATCAGCCCACTTGTCTGTCCAGCCAGGCCAGATATTCACATTGGGGTCGGAGCCGAAAGTGTAATAGAAGATTTTGATCCCACTGAAATCAATGGGAGCAATGCCTTCTATTACACTTCTGGCTCTGATCCCCAATGCAGAAGTCCAGCCCCACTACATTGACTGCGGACTGGAAGATCAGCTGATAGGGGAGATATCCCTTGGGACAGTGACTTCCAACCATAATATTCCCATAATCACTCATCACTACATTCTTGGGATTGATGAGTCCCCCACCAATTAGCAGGTTATCTCTTATCCTGTGGTTAGGGAATAACTTGTGATCCCGGTACAACCCCTTTAAATAAATATTATATATCTTTGTTACTCCATCTGCTGCTTCATATCCAGAGTCCTGCATTGCTATACCACCACCGCAAAACATTTGATCGACCGCAATTTACATCATAACCACTAGGTGGCCACAAGAGACATACATAGGATAGAAATCTCCCGACAGAATATCTGAAAATCCTGTAGAGCTGGTATTCTTGCGCCACACATTTTGGGATAGGTCGTGCCAAGAGGAAAGGTAAGAAAGGACACATCTGTAGTTTATAATTGCTTATTTATGTAATAATTAGACTCTGATTGAGTTTCTCTTCTAACCTAATCCTGAAATAAAGCTCCTGATCCTCACTCCAATGCCCCGCAGACCCATTAGAGAAGACATATCTGATTGACTGATTCAAGTTCACCACTTCTCTCCTTGAAGCTTCAAAGTATCGAGCCATCCTGGAGCGTAAGCACTTGGCACTGAGATGATTTACATCAGGGGTGATCTGTTCAGCTACTCAAGTAATTGAATTTCCCTCGGCTGTATCAATGTTTCTATTACGGCTAAACTTTACAGTAACTTGCAAAGGTGGCAATCAGGCATCTTGACAAAATACCACTTCATTCCAGCTCTATGATGTTGCCTCACATCAATTGCAAATCAGAGGCTGAAGCAATGTGCTTCCAAAAATTCATAATGAAGACGCTGATTCAGCCGGGCCAGAAATAATCGGCAAAATATATTCATTATATTTCAGTGGCTGTTTGCTCTGTATTGGTGTGTGAGCAATAGAAATGTTATAGAAAGGCATTTCATGTTGAACAAATGCAATCACTCTTCTATAACGCGCTGTAATGAGAAGGGATTAATTCCTATTCATAAATACACTAGCAGAACACCCATTAAAATTCAGCCAGCGCATTATAAGATGATATTCGGATGTCAACGCAAGGGGTTTTTTTTTAAGCTCTCACTTGCATGTTTCATTTAAATTGTATTCCTCTACTTAATATCAATTTTCCACTCATTTTATTTTCCCCAGTGTTATTTTTAAATCATGGTATTATATAGTATAAAACAGATGTAGCAGAGGTGAGTTGGTTATAGGACGCAACGCATCGCTGGTTGTCCATAGGGGGTAAATGCGTAAAAGACTTCACAACAGAATTTCGGCGTATAATAGTTGCAAATGTTTGCAACTTTTCAAGTTTTTTTTTTTTTTTTTACAGAAGGGCAAAAGAAAGAAAATAAAAAGTGGGTGGGGCTTGGCAGAGGAGGCGTGGCTGGTCATGATTCATCAAATTCCCTATAATTAATACCAGCAATAGAGGTGAGCGAGCATTGCTCTTAGCGAGTACCTGCCCGCTCGGAAGAAAAGATTCGGGTGTCGGATGGGGGCGGGGAGCGGCGGGGGAGAACGGGGGGAAACTGAGGGGAGATCTCTCCCCCCCCCCTCCGCTCCCCCCTGCTCACTCTCGCAACTCACCGCTCACCTGCGCCTGATTCTTTTCTTTCGAACGGGCAGGTACTCGCTAAGGGCAATGCTCGATCGAGTAATTGTCCTTAGCGAGTATGCTCGCTCATCTCTAACCAGCAATTGACATAAGTGAGGGAATACTCACATGGCGATTTTTTTTTTCTGTCTGATATTTGGTAAAAAAAAATAATAATCTGACTCAATTTGGATGGTAATAAAACACAGTATTTTAAATAGTTATATTCACTCAAGCGATTTTTTTTAATCGGACCAACAGCAAAAAAAAAATTGCGCAGGTCCTTTTTTGGTACATTTTTGTACAAAAATCGTCCTTTGAAGTCTATGGGTAAATTTAAACAAATGTATGGCACTTATTTGATGTGACGGTGATGCATTATTAATGGCTGTATCCAAGGTGACCATAAAAAATAAATAAATAAATAAAGAGAAGTGCTGAGCGGGCATTAATGCATTTTTTATGATAATTTAAAAATTAGATACAAAACAGATGAAAATCATAAGAAAAATTGCATCAACTCATTAAAAGCCCATAAAAATAGCAAGAAAATCAGACTTCTAAAAGTTCTTTCTTTTTATTAGGAACACATACAGGGATCTTAGAGCAACGCGTTTCAGTAGATACAACTACCTTTCTCAAGCTCTACACAGCTCCGACTGACACACAACATAAATAGGCATTAGCATAGTCACGAGGTGAAAACAGCTAATTAACACATAGCTGTTTAATTAGACAGGGGCGTGATAGTAGCCTCCCAGTTTACTCTATACATTGTCTAGATAACACACTAGGAACGCCCTTCAGCGATCCGTGTACATATATAAAACTTCATTTGGATCACTACGGGACAGTAATCTCTCACCAATGTGCGTAGACACCTGTTTTATGCTAGGTTTTAAACATTAAAATTTTTTCATTAAACATCCTCATATTAACGTTATTCACATAGTAAAGATAATGAATACACTTTGCAAAGTGTATTCATTATCTTTACTATGTGAATAACGTTAATATGAGGATGTTTAATGAAAAAATTTTAATGTTTAAAACCTAGCATAAAACAGGTGTCTACGCACATTGGTGAGAGATTACTGTCCCGTAGTGATCCAAATGAAGTTTTATATATGTACACGGATCGCTGAAGGGCGTTCCTAGTGTGTTATCTAGACAATGTATAGAGTAAACTGGGAGGCTACTATCACGCCCCTGTCTAATTAAACAGCTATGTGTTAATTAGCTGTTTTCACCTCGTGACTATGCTAATGCCTATTTATGTTGTGTGTCAGTCGGAGCTGTGTAGAGCTTGAGAAAGGTAGTTGTATCTACTGAAACGCGTTGCTCTAAGATCCCTGTATGTGTTCCTAATAAAAAGAAGGAATTGATTAGCCTGGATCAGAGTCTGGTATCCCTAGGAGCGCGGACAGCCGTTTTTTCTTCCCTGTGGTTTGCCGTAATTAAGCCCCGGTTACCCGGTGTAGCTTACCTGGATTGTCCGGCTGCTCTCCGACGGAGGTTGGATGGATTAAAGACCTATTTTACAAGTGGACCTGGATTGCGGTGTCAGCGAGATACCTTTTGCAAGGTATTCTCGCTAGACACCAGGTGAGTTTAAACACTCTACCTTGTTTTTGATTTCATGTTAAGAGAATATAACATGATTTAGCAAAGCATCAAGTGCGCCTCCTTATAATATAATAGACTTCTAAAAGTGGCACATGGCTGGCACAGGGTAAACCAAAATTAATAAGACACTTGTGCACCACTTGTTTATACGGAATTACCCCGTCCTGATTTAACCCTTTCCAATCCATTGTCTGACATCTGAAGACATTATGATTTAAGGCTGTACAGCTCTGATATTGGAAGACGGCTGTCGGGGTTCTCTTACTGTATATTGCCAGCCTCTCTGCTGTCGGAGCCTATCCAACGTGTCCCCTCATGCAGTACTGGCTTTAGCCAGCAGATAGCGCCGTTGTATAATGGCAGAAAAAGAGTAAGCCCCCTAGGAAAACCAGGATACAAATTGGATTGGAAGGGGTTAAATGGCTAATTAGCCTAATGCATGTTTGCTCACCTCCCATAGACCTATATGCAGCTCTTTGATGTGCAAATACTCACAAAACAAAGCAGGCCCTATTTTTGTGTGCTTGGGAGCAAAAAAAGGAGTGAGGGTTAACCCATCGAAATCAATGGGGTTTGTTCTTCGTGTTTGGTGCGCTGGATTCTCCTACGCACAAAAACGCGTGCAAACAAGATCGTCTGAAGGAGCCCTAACTGTGGATTTTGATGCAGAATTGCAGGCAAATTGAAGTGGATTTTGTACAGAATTCATGTGGTTTAAATCAATCTGTGATTTCCCGTCAAATTCCGCAGTGAGATTTGTGGGTTTTGGTGCAGAATTCACTGCAGAGTCAGTGCACAAACCACTTAATAGATTAGAGCTGCTTGGGCACCAGAAAAAAAATATACGCTGGTTACAATTTCAGCTATAATTAACAGCAGTTTTTGGTGTAAGGGTGGGGCTTTGAACAGTCACATTCCCTAACACAGAGTCCCACCCACTTTTTAAAATAGTGGCAGGATCGGCAAGAAACAACAAAAAGTCACACATGCCATGCATAAGATGGTGTGTGCCGAAGTGTACGACTTTTCTACACCAATTTACCGGCGTAAAGTGCTAAGTAAACTTGCCCCCATTATTTCTGTGGAATACTGTGTTCGCAATCTCAGCTCTGCTATGTATATGGCTTCTTAGCTGCAATGAGACATTCATCATATAGAGATTTGTATTGTCATTTTCCAGTCCTTGTGACTCAGTGTATTTCCCTGCTTAAAAATCCATTAGCACCAATGATGATCCATTTCCTAGAATCCTAGCTGTTCTATTAGAAGCCCAACACTCCTTGAGCAATCATTGATCATTTCTGGGATGAATGCAAGTCATTGAATAGACCTTGAGCCTCTGTCAAATGAATCGGTAAAACAAAAATTGTAAATCTACCTAGAGCAAGCTGTTCTCAAAACCTGACTGACTATACAAGGATGGTAATGCAAGAGCAGCTCACCAAAGGTGTACAAGCTGGGTACTAGAGAGAGAGGTCACCAATAGAATGGTCACCAAGAAAGTAATTTACAGGAAGAGTGCTAGAGAGTGAGGTCACCAAGACACTGGAAAAGGAGAGCACTAGAGAAAGAAGCCATGAAAGGAGGGTACCAGAGAGAAAGATGACTCAGAGAGTAACTGTACAAGAAGGATATTATAGAAGAAGGCCACCATGAGAATGACTGTACAAGTACAGTACTAGAGAGGGAGGCCACGAAATGAGGGACTGTATAATGAGGGCAATAGACAAGGAGGTCACTAAGAGAGTATAACTGTACAAGCTGGGTACTAGAGAGCGAGGTCACCAATAGAATGGTCACCAAGAAAGTAATGTACAAGAAGAGTGCTAGAGAATGAGGTCACCAAGACACTGGAAAAGGAGAGCACTAGAGAAAGAAGCCATGAAAGGAGGGTACCAGAGAGAAAGATGACTCAGAGAGTAACTGTACAAGAAGGATATTATAGAGGAAGGCCACCATGAGAATGACTGTACAAGTACAGTACTAGAGAGGGAGGCCACGAAATGAGGGACTGTATAATGAGGGCAATAGACAAGGAGGTCACTAAGAGAGTGACTGTACATGCTGGGTACTAGAGAGAGAGGTCACCAATAGATTGGTCACCAAGAAAGTAATGTACAAGAAGAGTGCTAGAGAGTGAGGTCATCAAGACACTGACTGTAAAAGGAGAGCGCTAGAGAAAGAAGCCATGAAAATAATAATTAATTGTACAAGGAAAGTACTAGAGAGTGAGATGACTGAGAGAGTAACTGTTCAAGGAGGATATTATAGAGGAAGGCCACCATAAGAATGACTGTACAAGTAGAGTACTAGAGAGGGAGGACACAAAATGAGTGACTGTATAAGAAGGGCAGTAGAGAAGGAGGGCACTAAGAGAGTGACTGTACATGCTGGGTACTAGAGAGAGAGGTTACTAATAGAATGGTCACCAAGAAAATAATGACAAGAAGAGTGCTAGAGAGTGATGTCACGGAGACACTGACTGCAAAAGGAGAGCACTAGAGAAAGAAGTCATGAAAAGAATAATTGTACAAGGAGGGTTCTAGCGAGAAAGCTGACTAAGAGAGTAACTGTACATGCAAGATATTATAGAGGAAGGCCACCATGAGAATGAATGTACAAGTAGGGTGCTAGGGGGAAGGCCACAAAATGAGTGACTGTATAAGGAGGGCAGTAGAGTAGGAGGGCACTAGGAGAGTGACTGCACATGCTGGGTACTAGAGAGGGAGGCCACTAATAGAATGGTCACCCAGAAAGTAATGTACATGAAGGGTGCTAGAGAGTGAGGTCACTGACTTTAAAAGGAGAGCACTAGAGAAAAAAGCCATGAAAATAATAATTAACTCTACAAGGAGAGTACTAGAGAGTGAGATGACTAAGAGAATAACTGTACAAGGGGAATACTGTACAGGAAGGCTACCATGAGAATGACTGTACAAGCTGGGTGCTAGATAGTAAGGTCACCAATAGAGAGATTGTGCAAGGAGGCCACCAAGAGTGACTTACAGGAAGGGTTCTAGAGAGGATAGACACCAAGAAAGTAGTGTACAAGAAAGAAGCTAGAGAGTGAGGTCACCAAGACACTGACTGTAAAAGGAGAGAACTAGAAAAAGAAGCCATGAAAATAATAATTAATTGTAGAAGGAGAGTACTAGAGAGTGAGATGACTAAGAGAGTAACTGTACAAGGAGAATACTGTAGAGGAGGGCCATGATGAGAATGACTGTACAAGGGGAATACTGTACAGGAAGGCTACCATGAGAATGACTGTACAAGCTGGGTGCTAGAGAGGAAGATCACCAATAGAGTGGTTGTGCAAGGAGGCCACCAAGAGTGACTTAAAAGGAGGGTTCTAGAGAGGTTGGAAACCAAGAAAGTAATGTACAAGAAGAGTGCTAGAGAGTGAGGTCACCAAGACACTGACAGTAAAAGGAGAGCGCTAGAGAAAGAAGCCATGAAAAGAATAATTATACAAGGAGAGTACTAGAGAAAAAGATGACTCAGAGAGTAACTGTACAAGGAGGATATTATAGAGGAAGCCCACCATGAAAATGACTGTACAAGTTGGGTGCTGGAGAGGGAGGCCACAAAATGAATGACTGTATAAGGAGGGCAGTAGAGAAGGAGGTCACCAAGAGAGTGACTAGAAGGAGGGTACTCTAGAAGATGTCACCAAAAGAGTAACTATCCAAGAAGGATAATCAAGAGGGCAGTCACCAAGAGAGTGACTGCATAAGAAGGGTATTAAAAAGAGGGGTCATCAAGAGAGTAACTGTACAAGGAGGGTGTTAGAGAGGGAGGCCACCAAGAGAGTAACAATTTAATGAGGACACTAGAGTGGGAGGCCACTAAAAGACTTGCATATCTTTGGTATTATGTTTTTTTCTAATTTAGGGATGGGTCCGAACCAATGTTATGACATTTTGAGGAGTCACTAATGAAGCCCCTCCCTATGTAGGACCATTCTACTCCATGCATTACATAGACTTCCACTAATTTCCAATGCACATCATGCAATGCTGAAGGAGAAATTAGGACTTGCTGGGGGCTATCCGTGGTTCTCCTACAATGGAAGTCTTCAAACAGAGGCTGGACAGACATCGGTCTGGGATTATTAACTGATCCTTCATTGAGCAGGGGGTTGGACCCGATAACCCTGGAGGTCCCTTCCAACTCTACCATTCTAGGATTCTATGTAATTTCATTACGCCTGGAGGCCGCGCTACACACCCAAAGATTTTTTCTATTTTCTTTTTCTATATGGTTGAAACGTTTACTCAGTTGGATATAACA
The DNA here is from genome assembly GCF_035609145.1 of Eleutherodactylus coqui. NCBI lineage: Eukaryota > Metazoa > Chordata > Amphibia > Anura > Eleutherodactylidae > Eleutherodactylus > Eleutherodactylus coqui. The sequence continues at coordinate 124,188,962 of NC_089847.1, read as the reverse complement.
TCAGTTGGGGTGAGCTGCACCTTCTACATGTAGGGACCACCCTAAGCTTTCCACCCTCCAAAAGGAGGACTTAGTTTCTGATCTCATATCTCCATTCTCTACCGCTCTTTTTCTACCTCTCTATATCCGTGGTATTAAGACCTCCTATGACCTACTCATCGTCAGATGGAGAATTCCTTTAAATTAAGCAGTTTTACTTGCAATCCGATATAAAATCTGATCCATCAGAGTTTACATATTTATAAAACTTGTGAAATTCCCCATCCTGTATACATGTATACACCTTGTTATGCTATATATTGTCTTTTACTACACCGACCTGTACCTTTGTGTGCTCTCTATATACGGTCACATTGGAATTAGAATTGTAAATCAGAAGAATAAAGAAGTCTAAAGTGACTATAGAATGCGAGGTAACACATAAATGATCCGCAAGTCACACTGCAGGCCCCACGAGCAGCCAGTATGTGTAAAGAAAAGAGACAGCCAAACCTTGTGTCCCGGATATAGTCTGTGAGGTGTCACATCCAATGACAGCTTCAATGCGAGAGGAATGATGCAAAGAGGCGTCGCGTCAAAGAGATGCCCACAGTGGATCTACTCTAAAGACTCCGACTTGGCCATTTTTCAGAAAATAGAGCAGAAATCCATACACCAGCAGTTTTACCCTAACGCGTTACTCCAGCAAAAAGACACAATGAAGACACTTGCTCTGTTATCATCATGTAGTACAGCAAAAGCAAGAGAGCGAGAACCACAAGAGGCTGCAATGGAGCTTTCTTTATTAGGAGAAGGTCAAATACAACAGCTGGTAAAAGTGCCGTAATGTAATGTAAGAGGAGCCGCCGAAAGCAGTTACACCCAAGGATGGAAATATATCTTTAGTATGGAAGATAAAGATCTAGAAAACATTAATTTGATATTTAACACATTATGATAACTTATAGAGTTGTACCAAAATCGAATTTTACCACTAGTTTTTGAGGGAACCAAACCAGTCAAACTTTGCTAAAAGAGCAAATCCAAACTTCAGAAAGTTCTCCTATGGCTCACGATTTGGTACTGTTGCCTTGCAGAGCTGGGGCCCAAGGTTCCAATAATCACCATTATTAGGCAAGGGAAAGGGACTTATTCTGAAGCAATTCAGGCAATTTACTTATTACCTGGGTACTCATTTTACCAAAGGATGGAAGGCTGAGTCAACCTTGAGCTGGCTACCTGAACCATGCAGGAATTGAGCCTGCAACCTTCAGGTAGTGAGTGAGAGCTTAGGACTATATACTGCTGCCTTAACACTCGAGGCATACAAATATTACATTGCACTTTCCTTAGCTTTATACAAACTCCATACAGAGGTTTTCCTTGGCCAGGATAGGACCCCAGCACTGCAAGGCCACAATACTAACCACTGGGCCACTATGCTCCTCCTCCCTTATTTTTGAAGGACTTCCATTACATTTTATGGTAAGCTAAGTGGTACCCTTAAAAAATACAACTTGTCCCGAACAAAAGAAAACCCTCATGTAGATATGTCACCCTAAATTTTCTTTTTTAAATTATGATTTTTTTTTAAGTGAGGATACCAGAACTGTAGAATATATAACCAGGATTGAGGAGCATCAATAACCCTTGGCTATGAAAGGATTAATGTATAGTGATGTGATTGACAGATGAGAGTTCCAAACAGTCTTGGAAATTGACATCAGCAGCTTTCTGAAATGGTTGAGAAGCTGTACGTAAGTCTAAGACCAAAATGTTCAATCTAAGCATCAGCTAGAGTAGTGTAAAGCATGTGTATTGTACAGAAGTTGTACACTCTATAATAACCTGTGGACTCTAAAATGGAGGGAAGGAGTTCAGAGGAAAGATTCAAGAGAGAGAAGTGAGTCTGCAGAGAAAAAGAGAGGAGGTTTGCTAGACAGAAAGTCTCAAGAGTAAAGCTACTGACCAGTGTGGTGGGAAGGAGAGAAAGTGTGAGTACCCAAATGTTCTACAATCTGTACTAAGAAAAATAAATAAATAGATAAACTTCAGCAAAGACCTACAGGAACTATAATGTACTAAAAGGCTTTTGAAAATAGAAAATAATCAGTAAAGGAATAAAGTAAACACAATGTTCTATCCCAAAAGAAATTTAATGCTCTAGAGCAGGGGTGTCAAACTCACTTTTACCGAGGGCCACATCAGGCTTATGGCTGCCTTCAAAGGGCCATTTCTGATTGTAAGACTATATAGTAATAGCGAATCCCATAGTGGCCCGATTAGTAATAAGGTCCCCCATAGTGGCCAGTGGCACACAATATTATACATATATATATATATATATATATATATATATATACACACACACACAGGCGCACACATATATATTACACATATATATATATATATATATATATATATATATATATATATATATATATATATATATATATATATATATGTATACACAGGTGCTCACTATTCTAAGTATATATGTACAGACGCACACTATTATACACATATACACACAGGCGCACACTATTAAACACATATACACACGGACACACACTAATAATATATATATATATATATATATATATATATACTGCATATATATTTATATATATACATACACACACAGGTGCACATTTTTAAACTTACCTGCATCCGACATGATCCCACTGGCAGGCATACCGGCTGCTCTCAGTCCTTTTTGGGGCCCTCCTGCATACGTGGGCCCCTGATGTCTCCCCAAGCCTGCAGCCATGAACAGAGGTAGGGCCGGTGAGGAGTTCAGCACTCACAGGCACTCACCCTGCAGCTGCTCCTCCTCAATCCTGCTCTCATCTCTCCAAAGATGATGTCTTCTGCAGGCATCTTCCCTCCTCCGTGACCGTTGTCAGTGTGATATCGGCACTCCTCTATTACTGTCTGCTCTACTGAGAAAGAACAAGCCGATAGAAGATGGCATTCTGACAGCAGCACGGAGGGTGAGGGAACTTGCTGCACACCCAGAGGGCCACAGAAAATGAAGTGCATTTGGCCCGCGGGCCTTGTGTTTGACACCTGCTCTAGACAATAGAAGAAACTAAAGTGAGAAAAGCAGGAGGGCAAAGCATAGAGGACAGAGAGAAATCCTGTGCTTAATTACTGTCAGAGAACCCGTTTGTTGCTAGATAGGAAGTCTGTGCTTCATACCTGCAAGTTTTCTAATGCTGCTACTAAATGTTCAAGTAATAATCTACCTGTAAGAAAAGTAAATGTGAACTGCACCTTAAAAGAAATGTAATTCAAAATTAAACCGTGAAATGTAAAGCAATCCTAAAATTTGCACTGAAGAAAGAAAAAGTTATTTTGTTGTTCTAAAGCAATAAACTGCTCAATATTTCCCCCATAAATTCTGCATCCTGGAGTCCCTTCCCACCTTTTAACATCAGTACTGAGGCATCACAGACTACTTCAGAAAAGTTTTATTTTATTTTTTTCCATCTTTGCATTATTTTTTTTTCCGGCACAGGCCTTGGTCTGTATATGGACTGGCATCATGAACTTGACAACTGCCTTTTTTTTCCTGTGAAAAGCCACACTAGAATCGCATATTTTCCTGGAAGGAGAGCAGCGCCACCACCGGAACAATCCTGCTCCCCCACCTAGGTCTGGTCTGGCTCGCTGCACATGTCATCAGAGATTAGAGGACAGAGTAGATGAGAGGTCTCTGGAGAAATTTTATAATTTTCACTACCTGGTGATCTGATGGAAGAATATGGGTCTGGGAGATGCCTGGAAAACACAACTGTTATGGTGTGCTACTGAGATCGGTTGTTCTACATGGGTTTTCAGCTGCACAGCCCCAAATGTGGGGGTTGATTATGCTGGTTGGGTGTGTATTTCTCCAGCCAGCCAATCACCACCGGTCTGCTGCTCCTATATGCTAGCTCCTCTACTAGAGACTACTGGGCTTTCATCTGTTTGTTCAGTGTGTTTATTGTGAACAGTGTCATGTTCCTAGGTGTCTGTGCATGGTGCTGGACATGACGTATGGACAGTCCTGTTCATGGTACATGGTGTTCGGTGTTGTATGCAAATCCCTGGCGTGTTGGTGTGAACTGCGTTCAGTCCTGCTGTGTTTTGTTTGTCATCTAGATCTAGGTAGGTCCTTAGGTTCCATTGCGGGGCCATCCCTGTCGGGACGATCACCCTGAATGCGGGCAAGTTTCATGTGGAAGTTGTCTCGTTATAGTAGGGACCCACGAGACAACGAGGACCCTTGAAGTGGGCTCGCAGGCTTAAGTATCTTAGCCAAAATACGAATATATACCTCACATCATATCTATTTACATCTGTTTATGCATGCAAGTATGCTTGGTCGTGTTTTGGGTGTTTGTCAGTCAGTGTGTTATGTCTGTCCATGAGTTATGTCTGATGTTTCCAGGTTCAACCAGAGTTTTACCAGTTCGTGAGTGTGACTGACATAACAAAAACCTACAGTACCAGAATTCATAGTACCTGCTAGGAAATGTGGTAGAGGTGGGATAACGGTATAGTATTAGAAAAGACTCCTCAGAATGGAGACTGTTATATAGGCAAAATGGAATTCAACTCCGTATACTGTAAGTGCCCATGGCTTTGGAATGAGCTATGCAACAAACTCGTATAGGTATTGTGGGCAGGTGTCCATATATATGGGAGCTTTAAAGGGGTTTTCCCATTCAACACATTTATTCCCTATCCACAGAATAAGGTCGGACTCACGTGAGCGTGTTTGTGTGTGTATTTGTGTGCGTAATATGCTGAGAATTAAGACCATTGATTTCAATGGGTTTGTTCTTACTTTAAGTTTTCATTCCACATGCAAAACCCCCCCAAAAACACCATGCTCTATTTTAGTGTGCATTTGTGCACCAAAGGCCCAATGGGTGTCTATGGGGGGTGCACAAATGCGCAACCAATACCAGCGCAATGCACTGCAGACTTCCATGGGAAAAAGAACACACCTTGAACTGATTAGGCTAAATAACCATGTAACTCGGGGCACAGCTGTGTCTTTCTTCTGGTGGTAATTGGTCATAAAAATCTTGAAACCCATTCAGATAAACCACAATATTCACAGTTGATTCAAAGGAAATTGGGCCTACTGTTCGTGTTCCTGACTCTGCACACTGAACACCAATTTCCTGGTCATGCAGTGGTGTTTCATGAGTCAGGTGGCGATTTTCACTGGACCAGTACCTCATGTCCTGTGAACTCACGTGACTTGATAAATGAAATCAAGCTTTGCCCGTCATAAAGTACAGCAATGGGTCTACAAGTCCTCTAGCAATCATAATCAGCAGCCATGTACAGTAATTTATGCACTTAGCTTTGTCGCGCTCTCTCAGTTCCTACATGTTATTCGGTATGGTTTCAAGTTCAAAGATGTTAGCCCTTGCCAACGCGTCATTCATGATACGCTGACTTGCTGAGACAGTTTCTGACTTGAGTTTCGAGGGCTATTTGCAATCCACTGCTGAATGTCACGGACGACTTCGGATGTCAGCACTGATAGAGGCCTCGGTTTTTCCTGATTGCATTAGACCTGGTTTGGCGTTGTTTCTGATTATAATGTTTAGCAGGTGGTTTTAGGTACTTGTCGATGACGACCTCTTGCATTTCCATAATTGATCCACTTTTGTCTTTATTGCTCACAGCAACCAATCACAGATGGACCCCTGAAGGTTTGGGTTCACGCGAAACCAAACTTTTGGCAAAGTTCAACCCCAAACGGGGTTTAACTGTTTCTGTTTGCTCAGCACTATCTATAGCCCTTATGTTACCATGCAGGGCGGCACGGGGTCCCGCGGTCGGCGCGCGTCGCTCTGGCGGCCTGGAGCCCTGTGTCGGGGTTATCCCAGTGGCTTGGGGCGGCCAGTGGGCGGTGGCGTGGGCGTGTCCGCCCGTAGGGTGCTGCCCGCACTCCTCCGTCCTTCTTATACAGCACTGGGTGGAGTTGCCTCCTCCCACTCTCCGCCCCTGGGCGGAGCCTTGTGGTTAAAAGACTGGCAGTGATTTGAGCTCACTGCCAGTTATTGGTTCTGCTTTCATCTAGCCAGTCTGTCTGCAGTTACCCTCAGCCAGTCCCTAGTTGCCAGTCAGCTCCTTCTGGTTCCCTATTGCTCTGTCTGTTCTTGTTGGTTCTGCTAGCCTCTAGTCAGGTCTGTCTCAGTCAGCACTAGTTGCTCGACAGTGTCCTTTCAGTTTGCCTGTGAGCTCCATCTCCAGCCCTGCTTTGACTTGTAAGTTCTATTGGTTTGCTCCACCTGCCTCTTCTGTCGGCACTCTGTCCCCCGTTAGTGAGTTCCATCTAGGCAGTCGCCAGGTCCCTAGCCAGTGCAGGGACCGTCGCCCAGTTTTCCGCCTGGGGTTAGCCAGGGCCGAGGCAAGTAGGCAGGGACAGTGGGGTGCGGGAAGATCAGGGCACCCCACCTGGCGCTCGGGGGGCAGAGTGCCGTAACACCTTAGGTCCCATGTAACCCTTTAAATTACCCACCCTATAATGATAATGAAGTAACTCTGCTGACTTTGCCTCTAATTATAATGGAAAGACAAACAAAGAAACATTTTTAATTAAACCATATTACAAAAATCATTATCAAAATACATGCATTTAAGAGAAAAAAACTGTTACACAAAGGTGTCCACAGCTAGTGATAAGTAAACTTTTCAAAACTTTGATTCACATGGTTCAATGAATTTGAGCAAAAAGTTCATTTTGGTCTAAATTAGTCCAAACTGAACTTGAACTTTACCAATAACCCTAAAAATGGTGAAGAAGAAAATTCCATTTTTGTGGGTTCTGCCAAGGTGAACCACCCAAGGTTGTGATTCATGCCAAATCAAACTTTTAGCTAAGTTTGACCCAAAACAGGGTTCAACTGTTTCGGTTTGCTCAGCACTATCCATAGCCTTTAAGTCCCAGATGATCCTTTACATTACCCACCCTCTAATGATAATAAGATGACTCTGCAGACTTTGCCTCTAATTATAATGAGATGACTCTTTTGACTCGATCCCAATCTACATGGTAAAGCTACCAAATGTACAGCAGAAAACAGGATGTTAACTAGAGGTGAGCGAACATGCTCGGTAAAGGCAGATACTAGAGCGAGCATCGCTTTTCTCGAGTAACTGCATACTCGTCCAAGCAAATGCGGAGGGGCGGGGGGAGCAGGTGGGAGTGAGGGGAAGAGAGAGAGAGATCTCTCTCCCTCTCCCCACCTCTCCCCTCTGCTCCCCCCGCCCCCCCCCCCCACCCCCTCCGCATTTGCTTGGACGAGTATGCAGTTACTCGAGAAGAGCGATGAAGATAAAAAATGTGTTCCTAGTAAGTGCTTCATGAGTGGTTAAATATAGCTTGATATTCCCTGTACTGGGGTATTGCCATGTATGTAATTGCCTTATTAGTGTCTGTATAGCCCTTTCTATATTCAATGTATCCACAATACTGAGCAACTGTCCTAAAAGAACTTCAGACCACCTTCGGCTGCACTGTGTAGCATTGATTTCTGTATTAAATGTAGTCTATGTTTTACACAGGAAGGAGACAAAAGGTGCGAATACGGATTTGTCCCTCCCAGGTGACCTATTCCAGCTCCTGGGAGATGATCTTTATGTTTTTTCTGCAGCTGAGCTACTTCTAAGAGCATTGAATTGATCGGTATCATGAAAAGAAAGGAAAAACGCACTTAGAAGTATATATGTTTTTTTCTTCCAGGATCCTCGGCATCTTCTGAAGCAGCTTAGAAGTTTCATTAAGGTTAGGAGAGAAGACGGCGCAAAGCTTTCACATCTCAAAAGTTCTTGCTAAGTCTGGTCAATTCAGCTTAAGAAAAAGCCAACGGAGGGGCAGAGTCGCATCAACCGACCGCCGAAAGAGGATGGGGAAATCCAAAGCAAAGCTAGAAGGGCACCCGGGCTGCGTGCAAAGGCCTGAGATATGGATTTATTCTGCCTGACATTACAGAAAGGGAGAATTTTCCACCGCCGATGATATAATTACGCTTCTGAATTAGAAAAAGATTTAACAGATTTCCGCCGTGGAAAGGGGACGGATAGTCCGGCGAAAACCGTTCTCATGTTAATAAACTTCAGGGATTAAGATGATGGCAGAAAATAAATCCCTTTACCGGACTATCACCAGTATTTGCAGATTTTTTTTTTCTTTTGCTTTAAACTTACAAAAAGTGCAAAGCGAGCAAAATATCCCCATGATAGATAATACATGGCTGCGTGCTGTCCCCAATGTAAAATGTGCTTTTAAAGGGGAAGTGTCACATATGTAATGTTAGTTGCATTATTTAGATAGAAATAATCTATTTGCTCTTTTTTAAAAAAATGTTCTAGTGACTTATTCTTTATTATTAAAACTTCCTTTGTAATGGCCATATTGAAGGCATTTATTTGAAGACAAAAATATGGAAACAGCATACGAAATGAATGGGGTTTTAATCAATACAAATGATTCCTGCTTGGCTGAGAGCTTTGGTCCCAAATTTTGTTTACTTCACCTCTTGCCCTGCTCTGGGTGATTTTGGAAGCCAACTGCTAACAGCAGCTGAATGGCTCAAACCTCTGACCAATGGAGCCTTGTTGCTCAGGCAGATGCTCATTTCTGCCCAGCAGCATCTGTGTCATATTACCTCCACTTAAGTTACAGGAGACCTGTATGCTTGTCTGACTGTTTTTTTCAGGGTGGTTTGCCATTGCCTTCCCCAGTCAGTGGCAAACCTTGAGCTGGCTACCAGAACCAAACAGGGATTGGACCCACAATCTTCAAGTCATGAGCAAGAGCTTAGAACTGCATTTCTGCTGCCTTAATTCTTTCCAATCCACTGTTTGACATCTAAAGACATTCTGATTGAAGCCTGTACAGCTCCGATGTTGGAAGACATCCAGCAGGGTATTCTTACTGTAGATTACTGGCTGCTCTGTTGTTGGGGGCCTCTCCAGCATGTCCCATACTGCAATACTGACTCTAGCCAGCAGATGGTGCCATTGTATAATAGCAGAAAGAGAAAGCTCCCTAGGAAATACTGAATCCAAGATTGGATTGTAAAGGTTTAACACTCTGCACCACACGGGGCTCCATTATCTAATCAGTAGTGCAATAGAGCTATCATTAAAGGGGTTATCCAGGAATCAACTATCAGTGACGTATCCTGAAGATAGATCATCAATTGAGTTGAGCGAACCAAACCAGTCAAACTTTGCTAAAAGATTGGTTCGCAGAAAACCAAATGGTTTTTCTCGGCTGAACCCACAAGAAAGCTAGTGTAATTTTTTTATCTTGTGGCTCAATGGTTACCGCTGGGGTCCTTGGTTCAAATCTGTTTAAGGACAACATCCGCATGGGGTTTGTACATACTTAGTGTTTAATAATAATCAGCTAATTTATGACCATGACAAAGATACAATTTATTGTGGCCCTATGTTAGCTGATAAGCAGAGGCAGGAGAGAAAAGAGTGGAGGGAAACCAAGCCCTCAGTCCAGCACACAGATGGATCTCCTATTGAGCTGCAGTTTCTATATACAGTGATATGTAGAATCTGCACGATCTAAGAAACATTTTTAATTAAACCATATTACAAAAATGATTGTCAGCCCAAAATACATGCATGTAAGAGAAGGCAAACTGTTCCACAAAAATGACCATAGCTACTGATAAGTAAACTTTTGAAAAGTTTGGTTCACATGGTTCAATGAATTTGGGCAAAAAGTTCAGTTTGGTCTGAATTAGTCCAAACTGAACTTGAACTTCACCATGAACCCTAAAACTGGTGAAGAAGAAAATTCCGTTTTTGTGGCTTCTGCCAAGATGAACCACCCAAGGTTGTGATTCATGCCAAATCAAACTTTTAGCTAAGTTTGACCCAAAACAGGGTTCAACTGTTTCTGTTTGCTCAGCACTATCCATTGCCTTTAAGTCATGGATGATCCTTGAAAATTACCCACTCTCTAATGATAATGAGATAACTCTGCAGACTTTGCCACTAATAATAATGAGATGACTCGGTTGACTCTATCCCTATCTACATGGTAAAGCTAACAAGTGAACTGCAGAATACAGGGTGTTACCCTATCATGCCTGCTATAGTGGCCAGTGTGAAAAGTGAAATATGTCAATATATTTTGATAGGGATTTTTCCATGTTACGTTAATATGCTGTGGGGCTCCAAATCAAAGGTGGTTATGGCAGCCACCGTGAGAAAGCAATAGACACAGGCATCACGGTCGTGTCTTAGAGCAATCTGACTTTATTGTGTAAATTGACTTAGTCTTATACAGAAAATAGTAGGCGTATCAGTAGGTTAGTGTTACAGAGGTTGACCTGTTTTACTGGTACATAATTTTGTCTTCTCTATAAACAATGCTTTATTTGTTTGTTTGTAGACATCGTGTCTGGTATCCTGATTATCATCACACTCTACATTAACAAAGCATTCCATACAACCTTTTGATCAGTGTAACGAGATCAACAAGCTCTTAGAGACATGATGGACACTTAAGATTACACCTGTACTTCATTTAGCAGAGCTTTTCATAGGACACAGAATAGAGTGTACAATTTAGGCCTACAGCCTCCGGAAACGTATATCAAAGATACATACATATATAAATTAAGATGTTCATAACCCTCACAGTCCCCCATTTTGAAACAGTCCATCTTGAAAAGAGCCTTTGTAGTGGTACTATCAAGGGTGCTAAGCCACCCCCGCCGGTCTTTCTATCCTCTTCGCCGGATCCCCACTGTTGTTGCTCTTTTACGTATGACTGTTTTAATGATATCGTAGAGGGAGCGATTCCAGATAATTTGCTTGTCTCCGTATCCCACAGAATGTCCATAAATTGCAAACACTCAAAAGAATGAACAAAAGAAACAGTATTAGTAAAGGGTGAAACATAAAATCCATCATCTTTCCTGCAATAGGTGACCATTCAGTAAAAATATCATACCAGTTATACTCTGTGTCTACCTGGATCTTAGTACCTAGGCTGACTAGCTTATCTCCTACCCATACATTTTTCTAATTCCATAAGGGAGAGGTTAGTAACATCCAAATGCTTTTAAAGGTGTTCAGTATCTATCATTAGTCTTACAATTCTACCCAAGGATACTGTCAGAGTTGACATAGGGATAGTATCTGGGTACCAGTAGTACCTTAATGTTGCTTCAGCATCTGACCAAAAATGTGTAAGTTTCTGTAAACCGATGTATCACCGATATGTTCTGTAGACATCCAGACAATGGAGTGGTGAGATTATACATACTGGTGGTTTTAGTTCGGTTGGCAACAAAGAATATATACATATTGGGGGCCAACTTCTATCAGCATATAGATGAAGCAGGTAACACCGTCCAATCACATATGCTGATTGAAGGCTGCTGGAAACATGGCTCATATGCGGCTGTACTCCCTCCGCATGCTAGGCCATCCAGTGTTTCTTCACAGTTCTCTATACCATGGGTTTTATTTTCACTATAAATCATAGTACCTGTGAACTTGGGCAACCAATATTGTAAAGCATATAGAGGCGGTCCGAACACCACAGGTAGTACTACAGACTTACACATCAGGCTTGTGTCCTTTACATCATAAAATCATTTCCCCAGTGCTATACTCATCAGAGCATTCTACACCATCAGCCCCGGGCCGTATCCAAGATGCTACTGGAATTACATTATTGAGAATATTTCTCCACAATTTTTCATTATTTGTCATCACATCTGACTGCTTTGTCCCTCTCGTGAATCATATATACATATTGCAGGCTACATTGTGTATAGTTCATGAATTTACTCATATTTACAAACAAATCCTTTTAAACCGCAAAACCAGATTAAAAAGCGTTAATACATCCTTATCATATCTTAATGCAAGACATCGGGGGAGGAACAAGGAAGGCATGCATTGTGCCTGAACATTTATCAATCTAGAAACATCCTGTCCTACCCCAGCCATTTTATTCTTCATCACCTCTAAATCTATAGAGTTCAGAACCCCTACACCTGTACCAATTCCCCCTAATAGGGTATCATACCATTTTCGTTTTCCTCTGGTGCAGGGTTTCATTGCCTGAAGAGAAATATTATAATGCACAATGGTTTTCTGGCTCTTTGTGGATGATAAGGGGTGTCAAATGCCTGGGAGTTACCCAGGGCAGACATGAAGTGTTGCATTATTTCACCTGTGAAATGTGTACCTCTATCTGACTCGATTACCTCTGGTACCCTGTATCTGCAGATTACCTTATTCATGAGCTTCTTTTCGGTTACCTGCTCATTTACTTTTGTAACAGGGTACGCCTCCAACCTGAAAAACATCAACAACAAGCATATATTCATACTTCCCAACACGTGGGAGCTGAATGTTGTCAATTTGCAATCCCTGAAATGGGTAGAGTGGTCCTGGCAAGTGCCTTAGTGGTCAATTTACTTCTACCCTGTTGCTTACGGCATAGCTCATGCAAAACTGGACAAATGATGTAGCAGCTACAAAGAACCCAGGGGGCAACCCTTTCTCTCTCAAGCGTCAGTAGCATAGCTGCCTCCGATAGGTGAGTCTTTCCATAGATCAGCTGGGCCATCATGGGGTACAGGGATCGTGGTAGGCAAGTTACTGACTGTTTGCCATACGCCACCCTGTTCTACTGCTCTCATATTAGTCCATTTATCTTTTTCTTCTTTGCTGGCTTGTGACTGTAATGTCTTTAGTACATCAATGTTCAAATTTTTATCAAAGTCCAAATCATAGTCTCTGACTTGTGCGGTCAGTATCTTCTTTTCTTCTTTCTTCCACGGCTTGAGGGCCGCTGTCTGCGCTGAAGTCTGCTAGGGCGTTGCCTTTTGCTTCTGCACTGTTGGCTTTAGTATGAGCTTTCACCTTCAGGATTGCTACTTTGTCTGGTAGGAGTAGGGCTTTCATAAGGTTCTGTACTGCTACACCATTCTCAATGGGTTGTCCTACAGAAGTTTAAAAATGTCTGGCCTTCCATATTGGGCCGTAACCATGATCTATGCCGAATACATACCAGGAGTCAGTGTAAATGGTTACCTTCTGTCACTCTACACGCCTCAGTGAGGGCCTTCAGTTCCGCTTCTTGTACCGAGACATGCGGAGGCATTCTGCTTTTAGAGATCTTGTTGTGTGAACATCTGGTGTGGAGTCGTCAATCACCCTGGTACCATCTATAAAATACAACTCAAAATATGTATTAACAAGGGGTTTCAATAACTCTTTAAAACTTAAACTTTCTTGTTGTATCAATGCTAGACAATCATGCTGATATTCTATTCCAAATAGATCACGTTCTTATTTGCAAAAAATTTTTTTTTTTAAAAATAGCTGATCTGTAGTACATAGATCACCTATGCATCCCCCTCCCCCATTTGATCACCTATGCCTCCCCCTCCCCCATTTGAAACAGGATACTCGATTGGAAGAAGAGTAGCCGGGTTCACCATTGAAAAGAAATATTAAAGGGGGGGGCATGAGCAAAGCACATTGCAACCTTATTTGACGAGCTAGAGACAGATGTTTAGGTTGTACTTGAGTAAGTATACTATGGATGTCATGAGGGGTGAGAACCACTAGGGGGGGTAGTTCAGGACTAACTCAGAAGACTTGTCAACCCTTACTTGTACTGCTGCCACCGCACAGACACAGGAGGGGGCTCCTCGGGCTACCGGAGTAATACCCAAGTGACCGTGGACGTCCTCCATGTTTTTGCGTCAATACTGCTGTCGCATGAAAGGCCAGGGACGGCAGTATGAGACAAGTCCCAAAAAGGTGCGAAGCTTTGGCAGCAGAAGAAGATACAGAAATGGCTTAAACTGCAGCCCTGCGTCGTTCTGTGAGATGTCTGCCTTCTTGACCTAGACAACAACCTTTTGTTTACAAAGCTGTAATTTTTCCTTTTTAAGCCTTGCAGCCATTTTCTGCTAAAAAAAATTTTAGAAGAGAAATAGATGCAGATTGACATGTTTCAGATCCTCAACACAAAGCTGGAAAGTCATTAACATATTGCAACAGCACAGTCCCCTCAGGCGGAGTCCAAGCCTGCAGGACAGTTACATAAATGCCCTTTTGTCTGAAAAGGGGCCGGAGATTCAGACTGTCTCCACTCTGGCTTATTATCTATGACCTTAGGGATTCCAATAGACCTTCTACAAAGGCCATACTAAGTACATGTTTGCCCATCTTTTCTATGCCCCTATACCCCAGATCTGACAAACGTTGTTGAAGGGGGGCATAGAATTGTTTTACACTTTCTTCCTTCTCTTTGTGTGATATTAGAAAGAGACAAGGAGGATTCTCTCAATTTTTTTTTTTTTTTTTTCTTTTTCCCCAATGTTTCAGACAAATTAAAAATATTTTACCACTTCTCAATTCTCTATGTTTAATTTTATCCCAATCTGTGCCACAATAGTCTTTCACATAATTTTAGATTATAGTTCCCGCTGCCTTCCCTGTTTTACATATACTCCTATTCCACCCTCCGCTCCCTGCATCTCTTTCTTGTCCTCATGCTTCCACTCACTAGCCTAGGATCTAGTGAGCATAGGCATAACCGGTTTGTGCCGAGGAGCTCCGCAAGCAGGGCAGCTCTCTCTCCAATCCGGGTTCTGTTGTCCACAATGCCAGCAGGTCCATCCCTCCAGTCCAATGTTTGACCTTGGAGTGGATGACTTGGCATAGGGTGGGGAGGAGACGGTTGGAATTGAGATGGAGGGGGTGAAGATGGAAGAGGGAACTAACCCGACAATGAGAGAACATCTTTGAATTCTTTTCTCATTTCATTTTCAGCTACTGAACAGTATATATATATATATATATAATACAACATACTTCCTGTGTAGCCAAATATAACTAATTCTTAATTCAGATTTCTTTGCAAAGACAAGTAGGTCTTCTAAAGCCCAGTACTCCCCACCCTTTGAAATGTATCTTATCTTCTATAGAACACAGAAACTTCTCCAGACAAATAGCTGTATAACTGGTTCCACTGCCTGTGACCTTCTTCACTTGCCCCCACCTTACAAAAACTGCAAATTCACACTCACTAAGGGGGGTTTTATTCATTCCTATACGGACTGATAATATGTGAAGTAGAAATTGGGATTGTATTTACTGTACACCAGACTTCCAATAATGAGCGAATTATGTATAGATAAGAAAAACTCTTAGTACCGCGGTTTTTACACAATTTGCTCAGAATAGGCTACCCAATGACAAACACAATACAACTTATGCCCATTTCTACCCACATACTGATATTCACCACACTGCGACCACTCAGCGGCCAATATATCATAGGGGGCTTTATTCCACCCTGGCATAATTAACAATTCATCGGACACTTCTTTGTTCTTAGCTACCGACATTTTCGTACTATTGCGGATTTTCTTAAACAGCAACATTTTCACACTATGCCAGATTATCACAAGAAATTCTTCAACTATCAGTTTATCAAAATTTTCCTTTAAAACAAACTAGTGTATTACTCTCTGCGTAATCCTGTTCACAGCGCTATTAATATATATTGCTGCAAGGAGCAAGACTTAGTTCAAATTACGCCTCAAAGAGAATAAGACACCACAAAAGGCCCATACTGTAGTTGATTGGGACCCCAACAAGTGGGATGGGGACCAATATTCATTTGCCAATTTCTTTAGCTATCTTCCGCACCTTATCCTCTTTACCAGCAGTATGGACAATGGCTGGCGGCTTATGTACACCAAGAGGCTTATAATTTTTATTCTTTCACACACATAAAACAATTGTTTGTTTCACTATTTTCTTATGCAGTCTTCCATACCTTATCCTCTTTACCAGCAGTATGGACAATGGCTGGCGGTTTATGTATACCAAGAGGCTTATTATTATTATTATTTTCTTTATACACTCTTCAAATAAAATACTGTTGTTAATTGGAAATGGGATACACTTTAAATAGAACTTTTGCTATTAATTTGACTAAAGTACTTATCAGGTGTTTCAAGTACACAATTATCTCATATTAATATCTTAATTCAATAATATTCAAATTAACACAACCCAATATTTTTGAATTCCACATATTCCACGAATCTGTATATACATATATACACTGTGGTAATCCTGGGCTATTATCTCACACAACTAGTCTCAGGAATAAAATTAGATGCCCCTCCTTTGGTCACTCCATTTGTTCAAGTGAGAGACTTAACATGGAGTCTAAGAGTGACCTTCACTCTATACATTACCACAATATACATATATATATACACCAACATCCACTTAAAATGGAGACACACTTCTCACCTAGGCTGGACTGTGTGTAGGGTGGAGCAAGACCTGTTCCTATTGTTTTTCCCTCCCATCTCCTTACATCACCTAGCTCCACCCCCTGTGGTCTGGCTCAGCATTTGGTCATTTTTGCTTCATTTCGTTTCTGGTTACCGGACAGTATACACCATATAACACAGTCTAACTCTCATACAGGTCCTTCCATTTATATACACACAAAGACAAAAACATTTGCATGTCAGTTACTAACGTGTCAGTACTTTTTTAAGTGTCAGTACTTCCTCACTTGTCTAAAAGTGTCGGTACTTCCCAACCCTGCTTATTTCCCCCCGTCTCAACTACTTCTCTTATACCTATAAGAGGATCCCATCAGGGATTTTATCCCCTGAAAATTTTAGGCTTCCCTGGTACAATTTATACCATGCCTTTCAGAGATCGGCAAGCGGGTTTCATATTCTGTACTTCCTCACCCTGCATATTCTGTACACTGACCATGCAAAGTAACAAATAAAGACAATAACAGTTAAACACCCGCACAGCATATTCAGCCCACCATATGAATTCTTAAAAAGCTTGAAGATTTATAAGAGGCATGCACTTCTTACCCCTCGGACAGGAAAGGAGCAGCCAGGAAGCACGGATAGATTGTGGCAAGATAAAACCTTACCTTACTGCGCAGTTTTTGTCAATCCGTGGTTCCGAGTGGCTCCTTATCCCATCTGGGTCCGGGGGGGTTCGAGGTGTAGGTGGTCCTCTTGTTCCATCAAGCCCCGCGATCGGGCGCCAATTACTGATAGGGATTTTTCCATGTTACGTTAATATGCTGTGGGGCTCCAAATCAAAGGTGGTTATGGCAGCCACCGTGAGAAAGCAATAGACACAGGCATCACGGTCGTGTCTTAGAGCAATCTGACTTTATTGTGTAAATTGACTTAGTCTTATACAGAAAATAGTAGGCGTATCAGTAGGTTAGTGTTACAGAGGTTGACCTGTTTTACTGGTACATAATTTTGTCTTCTCTATAAACAATGCTTTATTTGTTTGTTTGTAGACATCGTGTCTGGTATCCTGATTATCATCACACTCTACATTAACAAAGCATTCCATACAACCTTTTGATCAGTGTAACGAGATCAACAAGCTCTTAGAGACATGATGGACACTTAAGATTACACCTGTACTTCATTTAGCAGAGCTTTTCATAGGACACAGAATAGAGTGTACAATTTAGGCCTACAGCCTCCGGAAACGTATATCAAAGATACATACATATATAAATTAAGATGTTCATAACCCTCACAATTTCATAAGGATAAAACATGATTAAACGAAAATAAACTAAGAGGGGTTAGAGCATGATACAAAGATTTAAAGGGCACCCAACAGTTTGTCATGCTCGGGCCATGCAATGGGCATAATACAAGCAAAAACCAAAAATGGCAACAGCACTCATTATATATTTACTATCAGAGGTATACATACCTATAATCTATACGCTAACTACATTAAATAATGCAAGGGTCTTGGTATATAATTTAATCAAATCATATTGGTCCATCTACCAACGTCCAGATGACCGAGCTCTCAGATGGGTCCTAACGCTAATACCAGGTGATTTAATCTTAACCTGGGAAAGTTGGGTACCTACCTCTCAGAATGCACCTCTCTTGAGACCAAGCCTACAAATAAAACCAGGGAAGGTAGGATACAATTCATATGCTCCAGTAGGAGGGAAAGAATGTAAATGGATGGCAGGTGTGCACGACCAGGTGAAGGCAGCCCAAACTTCACAATATTTGTACAAAAAAAGATAAAATAGGTCAGCACTACCCAATGGAAATATAACTTTCCCAGGTTGAGATTTATTACCTGGTATTAGCGTTAGGACCCATCTGAGCTTGGTCACCTGGACTTTGGTAGATGGGCCAATGTAATTTGATCAAATGTAGAGATGAGCGAGCACCAAAATGCTCGGGTGCTCGTTACTCGAGACGAACTTTTCGCGATGCTCGAGGGTTCGTTTCGAGTAACGAACCCCATTGAAGTCAATGGGCGACCCGAGCATTTTTGTATATCGCCGATGCTCGCTAAGGTGATGGGAATGACACAGAAACGGATAGGGCAGGCGAGGGGCTACATGTTGGGCTGCATCTCAAGTTCGCAGGTCCCACTATTAAGCCACAATAGCGGCAAGAGAGGGCCCCTCCCCCCCCAACAACTTTTACTTCTGAAAAGCCCTCATTAGCAATGCATACCTTAGCTAAGCACCACACTAACTCCAACAAAGCACAATCACTGCCTGCATGACACTCCGCTGCCACTTCTCCTGGGTTACATGCTGCCCAACACCCCCCCCCCCCCCCCGCACGACCCAGTGTCCACAGCGCACACCAAACTGTCCCTGCGCAGCCTTCAGCTGCCCTCATGCCATGCCACCCTCATGTCTATTTATAAGTGCGTCTGCCAGAGGAAAAGCAGGCACACACTGCAGAGGGTTGGCACGGCTAGGCAGCGATCCTCTTTAAAAGGGGCGGGGCGATAGTCCACAATGCTGTACAGAAGCAATGAGAAATCCAATCCTGTGTCACCTCCATCTGGAGCTGCACATGTGGGCATAGCAATGGGGAACCTATGTGCCACACACTATTCATTCTGTCAAGGTGTCTGCATGCCCCAGTCAGACCGCGGTTTTTTATAAATAGTCACAGCAAGGTACAACTCCGCAATGGGAATTCCGTGTGCACCCACAGCATGGGTGGCTCCCTGGAACCCACCGGCTGTACATAAATGTATCCCATTGCAGTGCCCTGGACAGCAGAGCTAACGTCAGATGAAATGCAGGTGGGCTTCGGCCCACACTGCATGCCCCAGTCAGACTGGGGTTCTTTAGAAGTGGACACATGTAGTTACAACTCCCTGTTGACCCACAGCATGGGTGGGTGCCAGGAAGCCACCGGCGGTACATAAATATATCCCATTGCATTGCCCAACACAGCTGAGGTAGTAATGTCATGTTTAATGCAGGTGGGCTTCGGCCCACACTGCATGCCCCAGTCAGACTGGGGTTCCTTAGAAGTGGAAACAGATGCATTTACAACTCCCTGTGGACCCACAGTATGGGTGGGTGCCAGGAAGCCACCGGCGGTACATAAATATATCCCATTGCATTGCCCATCACAGCTGAGGTAATAATGTCATGTTTAATGCAGGTGGGCTTCGGCCCACACTGCATGCCCCAGTCAGACTGGGGTTCTTTAGAAGTGGAAACAGATGCATTTACAACTCCCTGTGGACCCACAGTATGGGTGGGTGCCAGGAAGCCACCGGCGGTACATAAATGTATCCCATTGCATTGCCCATCACAGCTGAGGTAATAATGTCATGTTTAATGCAGGTGGGCTTCGGCCCACACTGCATGCCCCAGTCAGACTGGGGTTCTTTAGAAGTGGACACAGATGCATTTACAACTCCCTGTGGACCCACAGCATGGGTGGGTGCCAGGAAGCCACCGGCGGTACATAAATACATCCCATTGCAGTGCCCAACACAGCTGATGTAACGTCAGCTGTAATGCAGGTGGGCTAAAAATTAATTTGATTACACTGTAGGCGAGGGCCCCCAAAAATTGGTGTATCAACAGTACTAATGTACCTCTGAAAAATTGCCCATGCCCAACCAAGAGGGCAGGTGAAACCCATTAATCTCTTTGGTTAATGTGGCTTAATTGGTAACTAGGCCTGGAGGCAGCCCAGTTAAAATAAAAATTGGTTGAGGTGAAAGTTTCAACGCTTTAATGAGCATTGAAACGTATAAAAATTGTTTAGAAAAATTATATGACTGAGCCTTGTGGGCCTAAGAAAAATTGCCCGTTCGGCGTGATTATGTGAGGTTTCAGGAGGAGGAGCAGGAGGAGGAGGAGGATTATTATACACAGATTGATGAAGCTAAAAGGTCCCCGTTTTTGATGGGGATACAGAACGATGTTTCCATCCGCGGGTGCAGCCTTCGTATTGCTTAGGTATCGCTGCTGTCCGCTGGTGGAGAAGAGAAGTCTGGGGAAATCCAGGCTTTGTTCATCTTGATGAGTGTAAGCCTGTCGGCACTGTCGGTTGACAAGCGGCTACGCTTATCTGTGATGATTCCCCCAGCCGCACTAAACACCCTCTCCGACAAGACACTAGCCGCAGGACAAGCAAGCACCTCCAGGGCATACAGCGCGAGTTCAGGCCACGTGTCCAGCTTCGACACCCAGTAGTTGTAGGGGGCAGAGGCGTCACGGAGGACGGTCGTGCGATCGGCTACGGACTCCCTCACCATCCTTTTACAGTGCTCCCGCTGACTCAGCCGTGACTGGGGAGCGGTGACACAGTCTTGCTGGGGAGCCATAAAGCAGTCAAGGGCCTTAAAGAGTGTTGCCCTGCCTGTGCTGTACATGCTGCCTGATCTCCGCGCCTCCCCTGCTACCTGGCCCTCGGAACTGCGCCTTCGGCCACTAGCGCTGTCGTATGGGAATTTTACCATCAGTTTGTCCGCCAGGGTCCTGTGGTATAGCAACACTCTCGAACCCCTTTCCTCTTCGGGTATGAGAGTGGAAAGGTTCTCCTTATACCGTGGGTTGAGCAGTGTGTACACCCAGTAATCCGTAGTGGCCAGAATGCGTGTAACGCGAGGGTCACGAGAAAGGCATCCTAACATGAAGTCAGCCATGTGTGCCAGGGTACCTGTATGCAACACATGACTGTCCTCACTAGGAAGATCACTTTCAGGATCCTCCTCCTCCTCCTCCTCAGGCCATACACGCTGAAAGGATGACAGGCCAGCAGCATGTGTACCCTCACCAGTGGGCCAAGCTGTCTCTTCCCCCTCCTCCTCATCTTCCTCCTCCTCCTCCTCCTCCTCACCACACTGAGATATAGACAGGAGGGTGCTCTGACTATCCAGCGACATACTGTCTTCCCCCGGCTCTGTTTCCGAGCGCAAAGCGTCTGCCTTTATGCTTTGCAGGGAACTTCTCAAGAGGCATAGCAGAGGAATGGTGACGCTAATGATTGCAGCATCGCCGCTCACCACCTGGGTAGACTCCTCAAACTTTCCAAGGACCTGGCAGATGTCTGCCAACCAGGCCCACTCTTCTGAAAATAATTGAGGAGGCTGACTCCCACTGCGCCGCCCATGTTGGAGTTGGTATTCCATTATAGCTCTACGCTGCTCATAGAGCCTGGCCAACATGTGGAGCGTAGAGTTCCACCGTTTGGGCACGTCGCACAGCAGTCGGTGCACTGGCAGATGAAACCGATGTTGCAGGGTGCGCAGGGTGGCAGCGTCCGTGTGGGACTTGCGGAAATGTGCGCAGAGCTGGCGCACCTTTCCGAGCAGGTCTGACAAGCGTGGGTAGCTTTTCAGAAAGCGCTGAACCACCAAATTAAAGACGTGGGCCAGGCATGGCACGTGCGTGAGGCTGCCGAGCTGCAGAGCCGCCACCAGGTTACGGCCGTTGTCACACACGACCATGCCCGGTTGGAGGCTCAGCGGCGCAAGCCAGCGGTCGGTCTGCTCTGTCAGACCCTGCAGCAGTTCGTGGGCCATGTGCCTCTTCTCTCCTAAGCTGAGTAGTTTCAGCACGGCCTGCTGACGCTTGCCCACCGCTATGCTGCCATGCCACGCAACACCGACTGCTGGCGACGTGCTGCTGCTGCTGACACATCTTGATTGCGAGACAGAGGTTGCGTTGGAGGAGGAGGAGGGTGGTTTAGTGGAGGAAGCATACACCGCCGCAGATACCACCACCGAGCTGTGGCCCGCAATTCTGGGGGTGGGTAGGACGTGAGCGGTCCCAGGCTCTGACTCTGTCCCAGCCTCCACTAAATTCACCCAATGTGCCGTCAGGGAGATATTGTGGCCCTGCCCGCCTGTGCTTGTCCACGTGTCCGTTGTTAAGTGGACCTTGGCAGTAACTGCGTTGGTGAGGGCGCGTACAATGTTGCGGGAGACATGGTCGTGCAGGGCTGGGACGGCACATCGGGAAAAATAGTGGCGATTGGGAACTGAGTAGCGCGGGGCCGCCGCCGCCATCATACTTTTGAAGGACTCCTTTTCCACAACCCTATACGGCAGCATCTCCAGGCTGATAAATTTGGCTACGTGCACGTTTAACGCTTGAGCGTGCGGGTGCGTGGCGGCGTACTTGCGCTTCCGCTCAAACACTTGCGCTAGCGACGGCTGGACGGTGCGCTGAGAGACATTGGTGGATGGGGCCTAGGACAGCGGAGGTGAGGGTGTGGGTTCAGGCCAGGAGACGGTAGTGCCTGTGTCCTCAGAGCGGGGTTGGATCTCAGTGGCAGGTTGGGGCACAGGGGGAGAGGCAGCGGTGCAAACCGGGGGCGGTGAACGGCCTTCGTCCCACCTTGTGGGGTGCTTGGCCATCATATGTCTGCGCATGCTGGTGGTGGTGAGGCTGGTGGTGGTGGCTCCCCGGCTGATCTTGGCGCGACAAAGGTTGCACACCACTGTTCGTCGGTCGTCTGCACTCTCAGTGAAAAACTGCCAGACCTTTGAGCACCTCGGCCTCTGCAGGGTGGCCTGGCACGAGGGGGCGCTTTGGGAAACAGTTGGTGGATTATTCGGTCTGGCCCTGCCTCTACCCCTGGACACCGCACTGCCTCTTGCAACCTGCCCTGCTGCTGCCCTTGCCTCCCCCTCTGAAGACCTGTCCTCAGTAGGCGTAGCAAACCAGGTGGGGTCAGTCACCTCATTGTCCTGCTGCTCTTCCTCTGAATCCTCGGTGCGCTCCTCCCTCGGACTTACTGCCCTTACTACTACCTCACTGATAGACAACTGTGTCTCATCGTCATCGGCCTCCTCACCCACTGAAAGGTCTTGAGACAGTTGCCGGAAGTCCCCAGCCTCATCCCCCGGACCCCGGGAACTTTCCAATGGTTGGGCATCAGTCACGATAAACTCCTCTGGTGGGAGAGGAACCACTGCTGCCCAATCTGAGCAGGGGCCCGAGAACAGTTCCTGGGAGTCTGCCCGCTCCTCAGAATGTCTCATTTTCATGGAGTGAGGAGGCTGGGAGGAAGGAGGAGCAGCAGCCAGAGGATTTTGAGTTGCAGCAGTGGACGGCGCAGAACTGTGGGTGGACGATAGGTTGCTGGAAGCACTTTCTGCCATCCACGACAGGACCTGCTCACACTGCTCATTTTCTAATAAAGGTCTCCCGCGTGGACCCATTAAATGTGCGATGAATGTGGGGGCGCCAGAAACGTGCC
Source organism: Eleutherodactylus coqui (assembly GCF_035609145.1). Classification (NCBI taxonomy): domain Eukaryota; kingdom Metazoa; phylum Chordata; class Amphibia; order Anura; family Eleutherodactylidae; genus Eleutherodactylus; species Eleutherodactylus coqui. The sequence continues at coordinate 124,165,389 of NC_089847.1, read as the reverse complement.
TCTCTCCTAATCCTGCAGCAGTCGGCTGCGATACACCTGGATCAGGAGCTCGGCCTGTGCCCACACCCGGACTAGGGCCTCCGCGTCCTCGGCCGTGCCCACGTCCTCTAGGCCTACCCCTACCCCTCAGCATGCTGTATTACCAGTAATGCAGAAACTGATCGCTGTAATTAAATGTACCGCTTATTGGCCTGTGGTTGGAGGCTGAGTTCGCTTACGGAATGCCAGGAAATAATTTGGCGCAAGCCTGCTGTAACACTTAGCTGGCTGCGCATGATTTTGTAGAACTACTGCACCCAGCACACTCGGACCCAGAACACTGAGCACAGTGACAGGCAGGCCAAATAGATTTTTTGCCCAATATTTTTTAGAAAAGGCCCACTGCGTATATTCAATCAATAATATATGTCTTCTGTCCCTGCCTACGCACTTCTGGCCCTGGAGTATTACTGCAGGGCGCAATGCTCTGCACGGCTGATATACCAAAAAAAAAAATGTGCAACACTGCAAAAAGCAGCCTCCACAGTACTGCACACGGTTAGATGTGGCCCTAAGAAGGACCGTTGGGGTTCTTGAAGCCTACAATAACTCCTAACACTCTCCCTACAGCAGCTCCAACACCATAGCACTTTCCCTCAGCTATGTCACAACAAGGCATCTGAGGCGAGCCGCGGGAGGGGCCGATTTTTATACTCGGGTGACATCTGATCTCCCCAGCCACTCACTGCAGGGGGTGGTATAGGGCTTGAACGTCACAGGGGAAAGTTGTAATGCCTTCCCTGTCTTTCAATTGGCCAGAAAAGCGCGCTAACGTCTCAGAGATGAAAGTGAGAGTAACCCGAACATCGCGTGGTACTCGTTACGAGTAACGAGCATCTCGAACACGCTAATACTCGAACGAGTATCAAGCTCGGACGAGTACGTTCGCTCATCTCTAAAATATAACTTTCCCAGGTTGAGATTTACTACCTGGTATTAGTGTTAGGACCCATCTGAGAGCTCGGTCACCTGGACATTGGTAGATGGGCCAATGTAATTTGATCAAATGATATACCAAGACCCTTGCATTATTTAATGTAGTTAGCGTATAGATTATAGGTATGTATACCTCTGATAGTAAATATATAATGAGTGCTGCTGCCATTTTTGGTTTCTGCTTCTACTCTATGTTGCAGCCGTGGTTTAATAGGCACCTATATATTTCTATTGGGACATATTTCCATTGGGTAGTGCTGACCTGTTTTATCTTTTTTTGTATCAATGGGCATAATACAATGGGGCTTATTTACCATCTCAGATACAACAGTTTTCTGGCGCAAATTATGCCAGAAAGCCGTCTCACATTCTTTGCATTGCATTTGCTAAGTGTTTTTAGACACTTTCGGACAGTTTTTCAAACATGTGTAAATAAGAAGGTGTGGCCTAAATGACACCAAAGTGTTATGAATTTCACCAAAGCGCTGCAATTTTTGATGTAAACTAAGCCAACTAATTGTTAGTCTAAACGTGGACAGATTTATCATTTTGAAGAGCCACTATGATAAATCTGGCACATTGTAAGGCCCAATGCCCACGTACGGGTTATCCGCAGCAATGCCCGTCCATAGACATGCTGTGTTGATTCTCCCCTGCCCATAAGTGGAAATCAACTGCGATTTTCCGCTCACGGGGGAGAATCGCAACATGTTCTATGCACTGCGGAAACATGCCTGGACGGCTTTGTTTGCAGTCAATGGAATCCGTGTCACAGCTCAGTGCCGGCACATCAAACGCTGCACTGCGCATGCGCGCCGGATGAGACACTCGCAGCAAATCCGAAGAGATGAGTATGGGGTCTCTGGGGGCGCGGAATCTGATTCCGCTGCGAGATTTCACAGGTGGAATCCGACCTGGCCGTTGGCATGAGACCTAAGACTGTGAAGCTTTTATACAGTATTAGTAAATAGCCCCAAATGTATCTTTATTCTTCAGAGTGTTTCTTAAAGACATCACTATGTCTTCCTTATGTGATAAGACGTTGGCATTTGCTTGACAGTAATTGAAAGGTAAATATAACATTTCGGCAGGTCATGTGACCAGGGGTATAGCTAAGGGGGCAAACGAGGCATGTGCCTCTGGTGGGGGTATTGGTGGGGGAGGCCAACAAGCTACTTTGCTTTGGCCGTTGTACTTAGATCCAAGCCTAGACTCAGGTGAAATAAAGCCCAGCTGTAGTCCGTGACCCCGTGGACTCGATAAACAGGTCCCAGGACCCAAAAGACTACAAGATAAAAGTGGAAGGTTTCGTTCCATTAGCTCCGGTTACAACACCTTACTGGGGCGATCCCTCTTTGTCTGCTTGTCATCTTCATAAGATAAATGCCTCTTTGGCAAAGATGTATCAATATTAAGAAGAGCGCAGAACTGGGACCCGGCTCCGAAATGTGCCGCTGCCCTCGGTGATCACAGACGAGGAGAATTCATTAATAATGAGCAGATGACACATGACAGCCGATGAGTTAATCTACAAAAACCCGCGCATAATGACTGATTCTCACATCAAGAAAGAAGCCGTATCATCAGGTCGGTACTTAATATTCTGCCGCTATTACCCTCCGTGCTACAAGCAGAGACATCGCCATTAATAATTTCCTAGCTTATATTAATAGGGCGATGTGTTTTGGGGGTATTAGACGAGTATGGATTGATGCGTGTTATACATTGTTGGTTTATTGAGGAGGAAAATCATCAGTCACACAGCTTACAGTGGAATTATGGATGATGGTTAAACAGAGACAAGCGGCGCTACACGGGCGGGCGCCCCTTATCTCTTCATACAAAAGCAGCCTGCCACAGATTAGTCTTGGAGGATCTTCCTTCTCCTGTGTCAACCATTGATTAACAGACATGTAGTGCTCTGTGATTCTTTAAGAAGAGGTTGTGCAGCAGCTGCAGTGCTAGTCATACCGTAGTGTATGGTACTCCAACTGCTGAAGAACATAAAAATGCACACCTTAGCTGCCGCAGAATCAGATAATACACAGCTCAGCTGCTACATAGCATCCTAATACCCACATTAGCTGCTGCGGAACATCATAATATGCATCTTATCTGCAACAGAACATCATAATACACAACTCAGCTGCTGCGGAACATCATAATATACATCTTCTCTGCTACAGAAGATCATAATACAAACCTCATCTGCTGCGGAACATCATGATACAAACCTCAGCTGCTGTGGAACATCATAATACACATCTTCTATGCTGCAGAAGATCATAATACAAACCTCAACTTATGCGGAACATCATAATACACACCTCAGTTTCTGCGGAACCTCATAAAAAACTTCTGAGCTGCTGTGGATTATCATAATACGCATCTTACCTGCTGCAGAAGATCATAATGCATACTTCAGCTGCTGCGGAACATCATATTACACAACTCAACTGCTGCAAAACATCATAAAACATGTCTCAGCTGCACCAGAACATGATAATGTACATCTTACCTGCTGCAGAAGATCATAAAACACCTCAGCTGCTGTGGAACATCATAATATATACCTCAACTGCTGCTGAGAATCATATCTTATCTGTAGCAGAAGATCATAATACACACCTCAGGTGCTGCCGAACCTCATAAAACACACCTCAGCTGCTTCTGAACCTCATAATAGACCTCGACTGTTGTTCCTATAAAGGAAGCAGCAGAGGTAATTGCTGAATCACTCGCCATAATCTTTGAAAATTCCTAGAGAACAGGAGAAATCCCAGAGGATGGTAAAAGGGCAAATGTCCCTATCTTCAAAAAAGGAAAGAAATCCAGGAAACTACAGGCCTGTGAGTCTGACTTCTATACCGGGAAAGATCTTTGAACAAATTATTAAACGGCATGTATGCAAGTACTTGGATGAGAATGGAGTAATTCACCAGAGCCAGCATGGGTTTGTAACAAACAAGTCATGCCAGATGAATTTAATTTCCTTCTATGACAGAATCACCGACTGAACTTAGTAAAGCATTTGACAAAGTATCTCATACTATACTTATTGAAAATATGACCAAATATGGGATTGACAAGGCAACTGTTAGGTGGATCCACAACTGGCTGAGTGATCGTACTCAAGGAGTGGTCATAAATGGCTGCATATCCAAGCGGAAGAATGTATCAAGTGGGGTACCACAAGGCTCTGTCCTAGGCCCAGTGTTGGTCAACATTTTAAAAATGATCTGGAAGAGAGAATTGAGGGGAAACTGATCAAATTTGCTGACAACACAAAGCTAGGAGGGATAGCTAACATTAGAGATGAGAAAGAGAGGGTTCAAAAAGATCTAGAAAAGCTTGATCAGTGGGCAGCGACTAACAGAATGGTATTTAACAGAGAGTAATGCAAAGTCCTACATCTGGGCAAAAAAAACTAAAAAAGCAAATATAGATTAGATATTAGGGGGATCAATGAGTGGAACAGGTATGCCACGGGAGGTGGGGAGTTCTCCTTCAATGGAAGTCTTCAAACAAAGGCTTGACAGACATATGTCTGGGATGATTTAGTGATCCTGCACTGAGCAGGGGGTTGGACCCGATGACCCCGGAGGACGTGATGACTCTGGGGGTCCCTTTTAACTCTACAATTCTATGATTCTATGAGTTAGGTGTCTTTCTCCTGGCATAATGGCTCCGATCATCTGAGCGGTGAAGCCAAGGGAATCGCATGTTAATATTGCAGCCTCTGATTGGCTATAGCAGGCAGGTGGTATCCATTCCTACACAAACACCAGGAGGACCGCAGGGCTGCAGTGCTGCATTGCTGGGAAGACGATGGGTACCCCTGCTTTTGTTATTTTAACACATTTGCAGCTATACTTTAAAAATCGTCCAGCAACAGGACAACTCCTTTATGCCCTATGATACTGCAGGAAGCATAGGTAAGACAAAAAGTAACACTATACGCCCAGATAAGGGTCTGCATGGAACTCTTCTGCTACTCCTTGGGGAAGGGGATAAATTCAGCCTGCATTAATTATGGCTGCTATAAAGCACACATTGTTCTGCTCTAAAGATAATACAGGAAGGAAGTGTTCGGTGTCCATACGGCAATCTACAAAAAGTTACTAGAAAACCTAAATCATTAAATATGACTATTGTCCAAATAGGTGCTCTAAAAACAATAGTCATTCCATGTAAACACAACCACCAATAGGGTGACAAGATGATAATTCCCTCACTAGTTTTAGTCTTTTTGTTTCAGTTCACCAAAAAATTACTGGTTGATCAAAAGTCGTCTGCATTTGAATGACTTGCAAATTAATTTGTATGGAGATCTCCTCTACGAATGATATGTCGGCAGATGAATATTGAATGGTGTTGAACAAACTGAACCAGTCCATCCCTGTCCCGAGTCGAACCTTGATAAAAGTTTGGTTTGGTGCGAACCAGAACCTCGGGTGGTTTGTCCGGTCTAAACTCACTAAAAGAAGAAGAAGGTGGTGGTGGTCCTCCTGTGATTCAGTCATTAGCACTGCTGTCTTGCAGCACTGGGATCATAGGTTCAAATCAGACCAAAGACAACATCTACATGGAGTTTCTGTGGATTTCTACAAACATTCATGCAGACTCCATGTAGACGTTGTCCTTAGTTGGATTTGAACCAAGAGCTGCAAAGTAAAAGTGCTGACTAGGGTTAGGAGGATTGTATGGCTCGTAACCTGTTTTATACACCAGTTTTAGGGGTTTTGGTGAAGTTGCAGTTCAATTTAGGCTAAACCGAATTTTTTGATGATTTTTTGGTGAACCGGCCGAAAGCGAAGGAAGTACTGGCGTTCTTCAGCAACTTTTCTGAGTGAATATCAGAACGCTAGTACCTGCACAACCCCCTCCATCCACATCAGCGTGTCTGCTATTCAGCCATAATACAGCAAACAAGGGGGACTCCTATATCTTAAATCAATCCTGAGTGTGAGGGGACTGGAATGGTCCCTATAATATCTGGCACTTTGGTGTGTTTTTGTGATTTATACTCTACTATAAGAAAAGTGCTTTTCCTTAAGAGGTGCTGCGGTTGAAAAATAGAGTCTGTTTTGCTCAGAGAAAACATTGAAGCTAGAAAAAGTAATGATTTCCACTATAAATGTGCACTATCTGCATATAAATGGGTACAGCAGAGCTGAACATGTGTAGTACCTCTGCTACGTGCTTCTTAACCCCTTAGTGACCAGCCTATAAATGTGTACCTTAAGGACCAAGAGATTTTCATTGTCACATTGCAAGAGCCATAATTTGTTGACAGAGCCGTATGAGGGCTTGTTTTTGGGGATGAGTTGTATATTTTAATGGCCGCACTCTGGGGTACATATAATGTGTTTTTTAACTTTTATTACATTTTTTTGGTGGGAGAGATAGAAAAGCCCCCCAGAAATTCCACCATTGTTTCTGAGTCTTGTTTCTTTCTTATCTGTACCAGCACGATTACTACAATATTCAGTTTACAGAGATATATATATATATATATATATATATATTTCTTTTTTTTTATGACTACTTTTGCACATTAAAAACATGTTTTTAAAAAAACAATTAAATCTGCATTGTCGCATTCTAAGGCCCAGAACACTTTTATTTTTCCGTCAGCAGAGCTTTATGAGGTCTTGTTTTTTGTGTGAAGAGTTGAAGTTTTTAAAGGTACATCTTGAGGTACATGTGACTTTTGGATTGCTATATATTAGGTTTTTTGGGAGCTGAGCAAAAGAAAAACAGGAATTTTAGTATTAGTTTTTGGAAAACTTTCTACGGCATTCATTCAGCAAGAGAAAAAGCAAAATCTTTTCATTGTTTGGGTCGTTACGAACATGGTAACAACTATTAAGTATTGCTTTTTCAAAATGTGTTTTGGTATTCAACCCATTTAAAATGTGTTTTTTTTTTTGTAGGAAAAATGTGTTTTTTTTACCGGGCTTTTTTTTCAGTTAAACTTTATTGAGCTTTTACGCTATTTCAAGTCACTCAAAGACTTGAAGATATGATTGTTCGATTACTAGGATAGTACACCGCATTACTTATGTAGTGCATTCTACTATGCCTCTGACAGTAGCCTATTATACTTTGCCAGAGGTGGGGTCTAATAAGCTGAATTACATGACAGACATGGAGGCCTTTGTCAGGCTTAAAGGGGTTGTCCCGCGCCGAAACGGGTTTTTTTTTTTCAACCCCCCCCCCGTTCGGCGTGAGACAACCCCGATGCAGGGACCTAAAGAAAAGTCCGCACAGCGCTTACCTGAATCCCCGCGCTCCGGTGACTTCTTACTTACCGGCTGAAGATGGCCGCCGGCATCTTCTCCCTCCGTGGACCGCAGGGCTTCTGTGCGGTCCATTGCCGATTCCAGCCTCCTGATTGGCTGGAATCGGCACATGACGGGGCGGAGCTACACGGAGCTACACGGAGCCCCATTGAGAACAGAAGAAGACCCGGACTGCGCAAGCGCGGCTAATTTGGCCATTAGACGGCGAAAATTAGTCGGCTCCATGGGAACGAGGACGCTAGCAACGGAGCAGGTAAGTGAAAAACTTCTTATAACTTCTGTATGGCTCATAATTAATGCACAATGTACATTACAAAGTGCATTAATATGGCCATACAGAAGTGTATAGACCCACTTGCTGCCGCGGGACAACCCCTTTAAGTCTGCCATGGAAGCGCATCGGTACCATGCAATCGCACTGTGGGGTGCTAATGGGTGACAGAAAGAGCCCCTTTTCCCTGTCATCTGCTTACATGCTGCAGTTACTATTGAATGAAGCATGAAAGGGTTAAACCAGGGGCGTAACTATAGAGGATGCAGGGGATGTGGTTGCACCTGGGCCCAGGAGCCTTGAGGGGCCCATTAGGCCTCTCTTCTCCATATATGGAGCCCAGTACTATGAATAAAGTATTACAGTTGGGGGCCCTGTTACAAGTTTTGCATCGGGGCCCAGAAGTTTCAAGTTACGCCTCTGGGTTAAACTGCGAGGATATGAGGTTTCTTTGCTCCTGGCGGTTAGAGCAGGAGCCTGGTTGTCATTAGTCAGCCAAGCCACCACCTTTAGGGCGCCCACCCACTGGCGTTTGCGATTTTCCCGCGTTTTTCGCAGCGTTTTTTGCCGCGTTTTCGCGGCGTTTTCGCGGCTTTTCCATTGACTTTCATGGGTGCATTAGGAGAAAAATAAGGACACATATGCAACTGACAGTTCCTATGTTAAAAAACGCAACGCAACGCAACGCAAAACGCCAGTGGACAGGAACACATGTTATCTCTATGCCTGTGCAGGAAAAACGCAAAACGCAAAACGCAAACGCAGGTAAAAAAACGCAAGTGGGTGGGCGCCCTTAAAAAGATGTATATGCAGGTTTACAGCCCATTAGTGAGGTCATTAAAAAGTCACATTGGCCGTCACTGCGGGGTTGAAGAATATACTGTACATCTTTGCAGCATTAATCTGCTGTCTTTAAGAGAAACATTTATTATAGAAACTGCACATAAAGTAACAATGTTCCCTGATCCACCCCTCGCCCTCCATCGTGTACTGCAAAGTGTGAGGAGCATACAGAATTATTTTCGATGTCTCCTCAGATCAGACCTGTTCCCATCTGTATGGTGACTTGTTGCAGCATGAGCCTCCCCCCAATACTGTGTTTGTAAGCGGAGAATGAAACAATTAAGCCACACCCCTTGGCCGAAGTCCCTTTCAGGCACCTTCACAACGGCCATAAATGTTGCATTGACAGTACAAGCCATGTGGATGAGATTTCAAGTGACTCTTCCATAGGGAGCAAATAATTTCTGCAGCGCATCAACAGAGGTTTTAAAAAATGCTGCAGACTTTTGCTACAACTTCCAACCCTTGAAATACAAGGGTTAAAACCACACAAAATGCGCACAAAAACTGTGGCGAAATGCACGTCATTTAGATTTGGGTTTGCGGCATATTTGCTCCAGGTTTTCCGCTGCGGAAAGCCTGCAAAATATACGCTATATTCGTCTACAAAATCAGAAGGAGGATAGGAGTAAAGGTGAACGGCGATATCCATCAACACGTCATGTAAAAAAAATCAATAAAAAAAAAATTCTTACAATAAATAAACTTAAAATTATAAAGTTCTAAAAAAAAATTCAAAGACATAAAATAATAAACACAGTATATACTCGAGTATAAGCCTAGCTTTTCAGCACTTTTTTTTGTGCTGAAAAAGCCCCCCTCGTCTTATACTCGAGTCAGGAAGGCTTAAAAAGAAACCTCCATACTCACCTCCCGACAGGCGTCTGTGTCTCCAGTGGTGGTGTGGCAGACTGCTTGAATTCTCTCCGCTGTCATCCCCCGCCGTTAGTGCTGTGTAAGTAAGAGCTGTGATTGGATCGAAGGTAAGCCAATCACAGCCAGTGCTTGATCATTCACAGCCAATCAAGCTGCTTTAGAATTCTCCCCGCTGTCATCTCCCTGCTTGGTTTTTAAATCCCCTGCTATCAGTGCTGTGTAAGTAAGCACTGTGATTGGGTCGAGCACCAGCTGTGATTGGCTGGCGCTCAATTCAATCACAGCGCTTACTTACACAGCACTGACAGAGTCAAGCAGAGAGGATGGCGGGGGATGACAGCGGGGAGAATTCAAGCAGCTTGTCGCAAAGACACAGACACCGGCTGGGAGGTGAGTATGGAGGGGTTTTTTTGTACCTAGTATATACTCGAGTATAGCTCGGCTTATACTCGGGTCAATAGGTTTTCCCAGTTTTTTGTGGTGAAACTTATTGTCTCGGCTTACACTCGGGTCGGCTAATACTCGAGTATATATGGTATGTGATATTGTTAGGACAGTAACAACATGTATGATAAATGTGTGCCATGATTTATGAAGGGCGCTGTAGGATGATGATGACGTTCCACCACCGTAGATTGCCTCCCTCCTGTCTGTACACCACCCAGCCCTCTCACTCCGATCACACTCAGACTAAACACCCCTGTAATACGAACCTCCTACGTTTGCCTCCAGGACTTCACCAGAGCAGCACCCATCCTCTGGAATGCTCTACCCCAAGGCAACCAGACAATTTCCGATGCACGAAATTTCAGATGCGCCTTAAAAATCCACCTCTTCAGGGAGGCATACCAAATCCGCTGACTTAGTCCCCCGCCCCTTACTATGGCGCCCCACGCCTTCCACCCTGCCTATCACATACGACCTCTACCCCTGAACCTCCTTACCGCCCCACCCTGTATGCTTTCTAATAACTGATTTCCACATGAAATCCCCTACTGCCTGTGTTCCCCAATGCTTCGCTCCCCCCGTTGTACGTCCTATAATTGTTGTATTGTCTGTGTTCTCCCATGCTTGAAAGCGCTGCGGAATAAGTTGGCACTATACAAATAAAGATTATTATTATTTTATGCTGCACTCCGGGGTCATGGATCTAATTTCCATACAGGGAAGCAATAATCGTAAAAGGACCGGGGGCTTTAATAAAGGGGTGGAAAGGAAAGAAGGAAGGCAGAAAAGAAAGGAGGATAAAGGCAAGTGATGGAAAGGAAAGGGTCAGGAAGGAAAGGGATGGAAGGTGGGGGAGAGTAAAAAGGCAGAAAGAAAAGGGGAGAAATGGAATGGGGCAGAAAGAAAAGAGAACGAAAGGAAAGGGAACGGGAGGAAAGGAAAGGGGAGGAAAGCAGCATAAAGCAAAGGGGTGGAAAAGAAAGGGGCAAAAGGGAAAGTGGTAGAAAGGAAAAGGATGGAAAGAAAGGGGCAAAAAGGAAAGAGGAGGGAAAAAAGGAAGAAAGGTGGAAAGGAAAGGGGCAGGAAGCAAAGGGATGGAAAGGGGCGGAGAGTAAAGAGGCAGAAAGGAATGGGGAGAAATGGAAAGGGGCAGAAAGGAAAGAGAAAGGGAAGAAAGGAAAGGAGGTAAGGAAAGGGAAAGGGAACAAAGAAAAGGGGAGGAAAGCAGCATAAAGCAAAGGGATGGAAAGGAAAGGGGCAAAAGGGAAAGTGGTAGAAAGGAAAAGGATGGAAAGAAAGGGGCAAAAAGGAAAGAGGAGGAAAAAAAGGAAGAAAGGTGGAAAGGAAAGGGGCGGAGAGTAAAGGGATGGAAAGGGGCGGAGAGTAAAGAGGCAGAAAGGAATGGGGTGAAATGGAAAGGGGCAGAAAGGAAAGAGGAGGAAAGGAAAGAGAAAGGGAAGAAAGGAAAGGAAAAGGAAAGGGAAGAAAGGAAAGGGGAGGAAAGCAGCATAAAGCAAAGGGATGGAAAGGAAAGGGGAGGAAAGGAAATGGGCAGAAATAAAAGGAAAAGGGAGGAAAGGCAAGGGAAAGAAAGGAAAGTGGAAGGAAAGGAGACATATAGATAAAGCCTTCTATATCAAACAAAAAATATAAATGTTATGACCTTTGGAATGCAGAAGGCAAAATCTAAAAACCGTTCATAACCTCAAGATCAAAACTGGCTTGTCCCCAAGGGGTTAAAGCTACATTCACCAAGATCAGCAAATACTGGTGTATGACATTAATAGTTTAGATGCTTTCTTAGGTCTCATCAGCACCAGTCCGAAAAAAACAGTACCCGTCCGCATCCAGTAGCTTCCAGCAAGTGATGCTATCAAGCTGTCTGTGTGATTTCCTCAGGAAAGGTGACTGATGACAATGTCATCTCCGCCGTCCTTTATGTCCACAAACCAATCAGCGATTAAAGGTAAATGCAGCAGTTCATAAGCTGTCACGCCACTCAAAACTTTTTTTTTCCTTCTCAAACTTGTCCCCATTTCCCCAGAAAGCTGATGACAACAGTAAAGAAAATCCCATCTCAGGTCTTTCAGGCTTCAGAGGAAATATTATGCTGACGTGTCTTAAAAGCATGTATGAAAGATTTAACAATAGCAGCTCAAAGTAGTGAATGCCTCTTTCACACAGACCCTTCTTGACTCGCAGATGGAAATGGAGTGTCTCAAGACGCAGCATTTTCTTTTGCTTGACTGGCTAACCCTTTAATCACCAGATGTTGTGCAACACCCCCCGTAGAGCAGGTGACGGGGGAGCCATATTGTTCAGGCTTGGCGTGTTCGGAGAGAGAACAGTTCTGATTTTACATTTTACATTACAGAGCCAATATATTCTTATTATGTTCTATGTTCAGTCATTTAATGCTATGGTTACTGGAGGCAATATTTTATTTCACTCCTACTTATGACTCAGAAATCAGATTTCTGTCTGAAATGAATTGATTTGCTAATTTTGTGCCCTCCGGTATAACACCCCCCAATTCTAAACAGCATTTATATGGCCTGGTGTAAGGGCCTCCATGGGTAAATGGAATGAGTATGGAGCGTCCATGCTAGATAGGAGCATGTGTGGGCATACTAGGCTATAACAGCCTACTATCTGGGCCACCATTGGCACCCAACAAACCCAGACAGATGTCGGAGTCCAACGAGCCTGGGGAGGTCCACTCAAGGAGGGGATTGATATGGTCCTCGTTCTTTGAGATCAGTTGTATCCATGCTTTAAAGACTCAGATATGATTAACTATAAGAACAGCACTGCAGGAAGCTGAGCACTTTCTGCTCTATCATCTGGCGCCTTCTCTATCATGCACAATGATGTCATTAATCCTGACCAGAAGGAGCCAAAGCAGAGGATGGAGGATGCTGTGGGACTGTGATGAAAATTAGCTTATTATTTAAATTTCTTGCCAGGGCACAATGGGGCCTATAAATGACTCAGGGACACAGTGGGGCCTATAAATGAATTATGGAACATCATGGGCTTATGAATAACATAACAGTGGGACCTAGGGATGGTTCAGGAAGCACAGCAGAGCCTATAAATGACTAAGGTGGCACAGTGGGGCCTATAAATGGCTTAGGGTGCACAGTGAGGCTGATAAATAACTAAAGGGGAACAGCAGGGCCTATGAATGACCCAGGGTGCACAGTGGGGGCTATAAATGACTAAAGGGGCACAATGGGGCCTATAAATTACTAGCAGGGCAGAGAGGACCCTATAGTAACTCAATGGGCCAGTGGGGTCTATGAAACACTTGGGGACACAGTGGGACCTATAAATAAATAAGGGGACCCAGTGTGATTCTGTCATTCAGGAGACAAGGCTTGCTGGTTGTAGGATTGTAGTTCTGGTCTGGTTACCTCCTCTTTCAAGCATTTCTATGTATGAGATCAAAGTTACCAACAATTACAGAAAATTATGCTCTGCACCATCTGCTAATATAACCCAGTGCCAGAAGGCTCAAGAACCAGAGTGTGATACTGCAGTTTGTGGTGCAAAAATGTACATTAATACGGTTCTGACTGGGCAAGAAAAAAAACATGTGGTTCTACCAAAATGAACTGCCTAGGCCTTCACCAGGAACGTCTTGATGGTGGTCTGAAGGAACCAACAAGCCCCATGGTGTTCCCTGCAGTAAGACTGATAAAGACTCTTCCTCAGGATCCCCCGGCCAGGGCACCGCTTCACTTATATTACTTATTTTAAAGACAACACTGCTAAGATTTATATCTGAACTCCAGATCAAAAGTGTGTGGAAAAATAATCAGATGGAATACTCCGCAGGATGAACCAATCACTGCTTAACCAAAATATCTATTAGACAACAAGACTGAAAAATAGGCCATCCAGACAAAAGTTTAAGGTCTAAATGTGTCAATGTCCGTCTCTATGACTTCACTTCTAGAATCACAAGTGGAAAGACGACGTTATCTTACTGGAACAGACCTTGTAAGGAACTATGCTCTACTAAAGTCTATGGCTTTTGTATTGAGATAATCTAATGTGGAGGATAAACTGCTGGTTTGTGTGTTATGAAATGTAAGTGATAATAGATAATAAAAAGAGATAGATAGATAGATAGATAGATAGATAGATAGATAGATAGATAGATAGATAGATAGATAGATAGATAGATAGATAGATAGATAGATAGATAGATAGATAGATATGGGATAAATAGATAGATAGATATGAGATAGATAGATAGATAGATAGATAGATAGATAGATAGATAGATAGATAGATAGATAGATATGAGAGATAGATAGATAGATAGATAGATAGATAGATAGATAGATAGATAGATAGATAGATAGATAGATAGATAGATATGCGATACATAGATATGAGATAGATAGATAGATAGATAGATATGAGATAGATAGATAGTAGATAGATGTGAGATAGATAGATAGATAGATAGATAGATAGATAGATAGATAGATAGATAGATAGATAGATATGCGATACATAGATATGAGATAGATAGATAGATAGATAGATAGATAGATAGATAGATAGATAGATAGATAGATAGATATGAGATAGATAGATAGATAGATAGTAGATAGATGTGAGATAGATAGATAGATAGACATGAGATAGATAAATAGATAGATATGAGATAGATAGATAGATATGAGATAGATAGATATGAGATAGATAGATAGAAAGATAGATAGATAAATAGATAGATAGATGTTGTTCATCAGTATATTGCATCTACACAATGCTCCTCCATGTAGCATGTTACCTGTACTGTATGCTGCTGGGACTTGGTCTTCATACCTACCCTTGCATTGCTCTCATTGATTTTAATGGGTCAGAAACCTATTACACTCCTGGCTCCGACCACAATACGGATGTCCGGCTTGGCTGCACTGACAGCAGGCTGGAGATTCAGATGATCGGCATGGAACCTGAGCAGCAGACTCCCACCAATCAATTATTGATGACCTATCTTGAGGACAGGTCAGACTCATCAACAATAGAAAAATGCCCAGAAAAAGCCGAAGCTCCTGCAAGTAGATGTATAATTTTCCTCCAATGTGTTTGTAGGTTTAAGGATTCCTAAATGCATTGCAGTTATACTTACCTACATACTAACCTTCCACCTGTTACGTCTTCCAGTTTCTCCTTGCAGGACAGTATAAGTAATAGCATGATGACCATGGGGATAGCAAGTCAGGAAGCAACTTGAACAGTTGTTGCCAAGTTCACTTCCTGACAGGTTGCAGTGCATCATCGGGGGATCTTTCTAATAAGAAGAGAACATCTGAAGCAGACAATGCCTTTAATGTCTATTCCAATGGTAAGTAAAGATGTTTGCAATCCCCGGCAGCACATGATCGATTATACACTTGTGGGTATAGTACAAGACAAAGTAACTTCTACAGCGTTTCATCGTTTTTTCATAATCCGCAGGAGAACAGCACGCCGTGCGCACCTCACCAAGCTTCTTCTTGACAATTTAAGAAGGTTTTGTATAATAAAGTGTTGGATTGTCAATAAATCTGGTTCACAGGTGAACACAACTTTATTTTACTGCAAAGTGGTAAAAAAGGATGAAGTGCTTCAATCTCTTCCGATGCAACAATGTTGCCAACGGGTACTATTGTACTGTGTCTATAGAATAGCAAGTGGTTAACTAAGACCTGGGAGCCCTAGGCAGACATCAAGGTGTTTGTTGGGCCGAAAACTTGTAAAAGGGAACTGTGGCTCTTCCGCAACCTGTTGCTAGGTGATTGTTTTAAGAAGAAGTGAAGACGATGATATGGATCAGAAGAGAAACACTTTTTTTTAACCAGCGGGTGATACGTTTCAAAGTAATTAGAACTCTTCGTCAGGAAGCTGGATAGAACATTTGGCAGTACATCATCTCCTCACGGTCTGATGCATAAAATCATGACCATTGGTGGCCAGCAGTAAGATGCAAGTAGCCAAGGTACTCTTCTCTGTCTGATGAAGAGGTCTACGTACCTTGAAACATGTTAACGAGTGTTGAGCAAACTTTTGAAAAGTGTGGTTAGGTATGAACGGAATCAGAACTTCAACAATACCCCTAAAACTGGTGTATAACACTGTCTAAGAGTTTTTCTGCTTCACCTTAATAAAGGTATGCTCTATTTAAATAAAGGTGATTAATAACAGAAAGAAACCCACACAAACACAGGGAAAACATACAAACTCCATGCAACTGTTTCTTTAGTCAGATGTGAACCTAGGACCCCAACACAACATTGGAAACCACTGAACCACCATACGTCTTCTTCCTCCTCCTCTTTCTTCCTTCTGCTCCTTAGGACCCCAACACGACAGTGCTAACCACTGAACCACCATACTTCTTCTTCCTCCTCCTCTTTCTTCCTCCTGCTCCTTAGGACCCCAACACAACAGTCCAAACTACTGAACCACCATACTTCATGCTCCCCCTCTTTCTTCCTCCTGCTCCTTAGGACCGCAACACAACAGTGCCAACTACTGTACCGCCATGCTTCTTCTTCATTCTGCTCCTTAGGACCCCAACACGACAGTGCTCACCACTGAACCACCATACTTCTTCTTCCCCCTCCTCTTTCTTCCTCCTGCTCCTTAGGACCCCAACACGACAGTGCTAACCACTGAACCACCATACTTCTTCTTCCTCCTCCTCTTTCTTCCTCCTGCTCCTTAGGACCCCAACACAACAGTCCAAACCACTGAACCACCATACTTCATCCTCCCCCTCTTTCTTCCTCCTGCTCCTTAGGACCACAACACAACAGTGCCAACTACTGTACCGCCATGCTTCTTCTTCCTCCTGCTCCTTAGGCCACCGAAACAACAGTGCTAACCACTAAACCACCTTGCTTCTTCTTCCTCCTCCTTATTATTCCTCTTGTTGCTTAGGAGAAGGAAAAGGAAGAGGAAGGAGAAGTAGAAAGAAGAGGAAAAGGAAGAGGAACAGGACAAGGAAAAAAAAAAGCATGACGAAGGAAGTGGATGAGGAAGAAAGTAGAAGAAGCATAGTGGCTCAGTGGTTAGCATTGTTGCCTTCCACCACTGGTGTCCAAGCTTCAAATCTGACCACGGACAACAACTGCATGTAGTTTGTATGTTCTCCCTGTGTGGGGGTTTCTTCTTCCTTCATATTAATAATCATCTTTATTTACATAGCACATACATTTATGGAGCAGGAGAAGGAAAATAACATTTGACTGGGTACAACCAAGACGTACCGCCTGGGGTTTGTGTTTGCACTGAACTCAACTTTTAGCAAAGTTTGATCTGAAACACGCTTCGCCTGTTTTTGTTCGCTCAACACTAGTGTTATCCACTGGTTCAAAATAAAGGGTTTCTCCTTTGGTCCATATCATTGGCTTCACTCCTTTTTAAACAATCACCTGTCTAACAACCCTTCTCCTTAATGTTTCATGCTGACACCACCTCTAGTTGACAAGCATACTTGACCGGTAACACCTGTTTGCACTATCTTCATAAGGCCTACTTCATCCCATTGTACAGTGGTGCTTTACTTCTGGTTCGCACTTCTTTTTCCCCCATTAGTGCTCTACCCAGCTTTTCTTCCTGTATTCATACCAAAGTGTATGTGGCATGGATGCTCACATATAGCAAAGTTTACAAGCGGTTTTCCAGGACTTTACTATTGATGATGTGTCCTCAAGATAGGTCAACGAAAGATGATCGTCAGGGTTCATCACCAAGTACTCCTGGCAATCAGCTGATTTCATCCAGCTGTGATCAGAGTTGGCTGTGCCTGCAACTACCAGCCTGAGCTGACCCGATATAATTTGATCACCCAATTGGTCCCGAGTGGTGGACCTCTTCCGATCAAATATTAATGACCTATTCTGAGGGTACATCATCAATAGTAAAGTCCTGGAAACCCCCGTTAACTTGATACTTAGCGTATTAAATAAACCATGGAACAGAACTCTTTCTTGCTATTCCAATAGCTTTTCAATGGACTTTATAGTGTTAAGTTAACTTGTTTCAACAAGTTATCAGCATTGGGCAAAAATTTGCTACATCTGTATGTACACTTCTTAATCATAAGCAGTGATTTTATTGAAAAACTCAAAATGATGAAATGCTGTTAATACTCTCCATATGCCCCAAAAATGTGCCATTGTGCTAAACTTATCTGCTCCGCTCTAAACTTCTATTTGGGGTCAAACTCATGTAGTGCCCATGAAGCATGGAGAGTGGGACTTTGGCCATTTGTCTAGTTTGTACCTCCTTTCTGGGGGGTTGTCCAGTTTAGAGAACCCATTTTGAGATAAGCTATTAAGGAATTCTATCCTAAGAGAGACGATTCATCATTCAGGAAAAGCCAAATCAGAGATTGACTACAAAGACTGTCTCTAGCTCTAGCTTAGCATGCCTATGTAAAAAGCTGGCCATACACTTAAGAGCAAAATTGCCCAAAATGGTCAAACATGGCCCTTTTGGGTTGCATCAGCTATAAAACTAATGCAAATGATTATTCACCATGGTCGATGGCAAACGATAATCTACAAAAGATTTCATCCAGTCTATTGTAAATTTTCTGCTCAAATTGCAAGTGTATGTGTGACAGTGTGCTGCCATCACCAAGCATGCGCAGTCAACGCTCCATTCACTTTCAATGGGATTGCCGATGACCCAAGCGGCAAACTTGCTCGGGTATTTCTGTCACTCCCATCGAAATGAATGGAGTGCTGAATGCATATGCTCAACCAGCGCTCAATTCAGATTGATATCACTGCCGGTAGAGAAGGGATCTCTGCAGTGAAAGTTGAGCAGGTCATAGGAGTCCCGGTCTCCAGATCGGTGGTGAGACCTCCACCAATCAGCAAGTTATCCCCTATCCTGTGGGCAGGGAATAACTTGATATTCTGGTATAAGGAGGTTAATAGGACTTAATTATCTGAATCTTTACTGTAGCTCGTGGGATCATGGTATCTGGTGGGTATAAACAATTTCATGAACGATCGATCAACCGCATTGCCGCAGATCGATATCTCCTGAGTACGGTAGCCTTAACTTCGTCAGCCCATTGACTTGTATAGCCATTACGCAATGCTACATTTGACCTGTGATGCTTCTGAAGAGGTACTGCAACAGCTGATCACTGGGGTTCAAACCAGAAGGACACTCTGTAATCAGGTCATCATTGACGAACCCTTATCACAAAAAGACATTGTCCCAAGCAACCAGCCCCTGTATCTGACCTCAGGTAATCTCTCCCGAGAGCTCATCATCCCATACAGTAAATTCACTTTGCAAGTCTATTTTTTAGCTTTCCTCCTTAACATATTATGTTCTGTTTTGGAATGTATATTTAATGAACATTTGGTTATTTTTGTGTGTGGGAGATGAAGAATCTTTCAAGTAATGAATATTTTATCTAAAACTTTTTTTTTTGGTTAATTTCAATGAGAGGTTCATCAACTTGAGCAAACATGCTGGAATACAAATCTAGAAAGGATGGCTCTTTACATATCGATATTTATTCAGGGACGGCGGATACAACTGCTTATGAATTCTTAATGAATATTCATTTTTGAGCCGGGTAGTTTGTAACTAGCTAGAGGTTAAGCATAAAATTATTGATAGGAAGATGTATGTTTCTTCTCAGAATGAATTATTTCACTGTGTGAGGTCTTGCCTTTGTGCTGCTATTTGGGGATTCGGAAGGGTTTCAGGGATTGAGCTTTACCTTGTATTAGTATTTAGGATAAAGCTTGAAAAGGAGAAATAAACTAATTATGTTTCTTTTCATTTAATTCCCGAATTTTTGTATTTCTTGATCTGAAAAAGCATCTAATAACTGGACAACAATGAGATTCATCTTAAAGATCCAATGAGGAATTACTTTACAATAATATCTATTACAGTATTAAATCGTATATCTATGTACACTTTTTCTTCATATGTACAATTAGATTAAATGCTGCAACTGAAGACTTTTGCTTAAACATGAAGCCTTCTGGATATTTACTAACTAGATATCTGGTGGGCTTAAATTTAAGATATGATTTGTCATATCAATATTAATCTGGTGTTTTGACCCTCTTGAACGTTTATTTGGAATTTAAACATAATGCTATCTGTGAACACAGAATAAGAAATGTGACTGTGTTGTTGGGTTTTACATGCCTTGCTGTCCACAGTTGTAGCATAATGAGTGTCATTTTGTTATTGGCTGTGATTTCTGGCTCCTCCGTTGGTTTCTCTGTAGATTTAAGGAACAGTCATTGTGTGAAAAAACATGCTATGAAAAAGAACTCTGATTTTTATCAATGATGTCAAAACAAAAATACTGCTTTTATTCTGGTGTACACAGAAGTGCCGGAGCTTTTGTTTTCTATGTACAAAATATAACTACTATAATACTGCCTCCCATGTACAGGTATATAATTACCATAATACTGCCACCTATGTACAAGAATATAACTACTATAATACTGCCCCCTATCTACAAGAATATAACTGCTATAATACTGCCCCCTATGTACAATAATATAACTACTATAATAGTGCCCCTATGTACAAGAATATAACTACTATAATACTGCCACCTATGTACAAGAATATAACTACTATAATACTGCCCCCTATCTACAAGAATATAACTGCTATAATACTGCCCCTATGTACAAGAATATAACTACTATAATAGTGCCCCTATGTACAAGAATATAACTACTATAATACTGCCCCCTATGTACAAGAATATAACTACTATAATACTGCCTCCTATGTACAAAAATATAACTACTATAATACTGCCCCCAATGTACAAGAATATAACTACTATAATACTGCTCCCTATGTACAAGAATATAACTACTATAATACTGCCTCCTATGTACAAGAATATAACTACTATAATACTGCTCCTATGTACAAGAATATGACTACTATAATACTGCCCCCTATGTACAAGAATATAAATACTATAATACTGCTTCTATGTGTAAGAATATAACTACTATAATACTGCCCCCTATGTACAATAAAATAACTACTATAATACTGCTCCCTATGTACAAGAATATAACTACTATAATACTTCCCCCTATGTACAAGAATATAACTACTATAATACTGCCTCCTATGTACAGGTATATAATTACTATAATACTGCCCTCTATGTACAAAAATATAACTACTATAATACTGCCCCCTATGTACAAGAATATAACTACTATAATACTGCTCCTATGTAAACGAATATAACTACTATAATACTGCCCCCATGTACAAGAATATAACTACTATAATACTGCCCTCTATGTACAAGAATATAACTACTATAATACTGCCCCCTATGTACAAGAATATAACTACTATAATACTGACTCCTATGTACAAGAATATAACTACTATGATACTGCTCCCTATTTACAAGAATATAACTACTATAATACTGCCCCCTATGTACAGAAATATAACTACTATAATACTGCCCCCTATGTACAAGAATATAACTACTATAATATTGCCCCCCTATGTACAATAATATAACTACTATAATAGTGCCCGCTATGTACAAGAATATAACTACTATAATACTGCTCCCTATGTACAAGAATATAACTACTATAATACTGCCCCCTATGTACAAGAATATAACTACTATAATACTGCTCCCTATGTACAAGAATATAACTACTATAATACTGCCCCCTATGTACAAGAATATAACTACTATAATACTGCCCCCTATGTACAAGAATATAACTACTATAATACTGCTCCCTATGTACAAGAATATAACTACTATAATACTGCCCCCTATGTACAAGAATATAACTACTATAATACTGCCCCCTATGTACAAGAATATAACTACTATAATACTGCCCCCTACGTACAAGAATATAACTACTATAATACTGCCTCCCATGTACAGGTATATAATTACTATAATACTGCCCTCTATGTACAAGAATATAACTACTATAATACTGCCCCCTATGTACAAGAATATAACTGCTATAATACTGCCCGCTATGTACAAGAATATAACTACTATAATACTGACTCCTATGTACAAGAATATAACTACTATAATACTGCCCCCTATGTACAAGAATATAACTACTATGATACTGCTCCCTATTTACAAGAATATAACTACTATAATACTGCCTCCTATGTACAAGAATATAACTACTATAATACTGCTCCCTATGTACAAGAATATAACTACTATAATACTGCTCCCTATGTACAAGAATATAACTACTATAATACTGTCCCCTATGTACAAGAATATAACTACTATAATACTGCCTCCGATGAACAAGAATGTAACTACTATAATACTGCCTCCTATGTACAAGAATATAACTACTATAATACTGCCCCTATGTACAAGAATATAACTACTATAATACTGTCCCCTATGTACAAGAATATAACTACTATAATACTGCCCCTATGTACAAGAATATAACTACTATAATACTGCTCCCTATGTACAAGAATATAACTACTATAATACTGCTCCCTATGTACAAGAATATAACTATTATAATACTGCCCCCTATGTACAAGAATATAACTATTATAATACTGCCCCCTATGTACAAGAATATAACTATTATAATACTGCCCCCTATGTACAAGAATATAACTACTATAATACTGCCCCTATGTACAAGAATATAACTACTATAATACTGCTCCCTATGTACAAGAATATAACTACTATAATACTGCTCCCTATGTACAAGAATATAACTACTATAATACTGTCCCCTATGTACAAGAATATAACTACTATAATACTGCCCCCTATGTACAAGAATATAACTACTATAATACAGCCCCCTATGTACAAGAATATAACTACTATAATACTGCCCCATATGTACAAGAATATAACGACTATAATACTGCCCCCAATGTAGAAGAATAGAGCTACTATAATACTGCATCCTATGTACAAGAATATAAGTAATATAATACTGCCCTCTATGTACAAGTATATAACTTCTATAAAACTGCCCCTATGCACAAGAATATAACTACTATAATACTGCCCTCTATGTACAAGAATATAACTACTATAATACTGTCCCCTATGTACAAGAATATAACTACTATAATACTGCCCCCTATGTACAAGAATATAACTACTATAATACTGCCCCCAATGTAGAAGAATAGAACTACTATAATACTGCATCCTATGTACAAGAATATAAGTAATATAATACTGCCCTCTATGTACAAGTATATAACTTCTATAAAACTGCCCCTATGCACAAGAATATAACTACTATAATACTGCCCTCTATGTACAAGAATATAACTACTATAATACTGCCCCCTATGTACAAGAATATAACTACTATAATACTGCATCATATGTACAAGAATATAAGTAATATAATACTGCTCTTATGTACAAGAATATAACTACTATAATACTGCCCTCTATGTACAAGAATATAACTACTATAATACTGCCCCCCTATATACAAGAATATAACTACTATAATACTGCCCCCTATGTACAAGAATATAACTACTATAATACTGCCTCCAATGTACAATAATATAACTACTATAATACTTCCCCCTTTGTACAAGAATATAACTACTATAATACTGCCCCCTATGTACAAGAATATAACTACTATAATACTGCCCCCTATGTACAATAATATAACTACTATAATACTGCCCCCTATGTACAAGAATATAACTACTATAATACTGCCCCCTTTGTACAAGAATATAACTACTATAATACTGCCTCCTATGTACAAGAATATAACTACTATAGTACTGCCCCCTTTGTACAAGAATATAACTACTATAATACTGCCCTCTATGTACAAGAATATAACTACTATAATACTGCTCCCAATGTACGAGAATATAACTAGTATAATACAGCCTCCTTTGTACAAGAATATAAGTAATATAATACTGCCCCCTATGTACAAGGATATAACTACTATAATACTGCCTCCTATGTACAAGAATATAAGTAATATAATACTGCCCTCTATGTACAAGTATATAACTTCTATAATACTGCCTCCTATGTACAAGAATATAACTACTATAATACTGCCTCCTATGTACAAGAATATAACTACTATAATACTGCCCCCTATGTACAAGAATATAACTACTATAATACTGCCTCCTATGTACAAGAATTTAACTACTGTAATATTGCCTCTTATGTTACATGCAAGAAAATAACCATAATACCGCCCCTATGTACAGGAATATTTGGCCAGAAACTTTGTGTTGCATTTACTATAGATGTATATACTGTAGCAAGGAATTTGACTTAACAAATCCTTGGGTACCCATCGACATTAGACTGTAGTTGTCTATTACCATTGATAACAATAGCGTCAGACAACAATCTAATGAATGTGGGGGCAGTTCAACTTCCCCCTGACAGACGGTATTTCGAGGAAGAAGGATCAAAGACATTGGATTTCATTGACAGTGCCTATTGTTCACTGGGAGATAAGCCGCATCAGAGCTGCCTGTCTGTGGCTTACCTCCGTAAACACATAAAAATTCAGAGGAGCTGAATATGCATGGGGTAGTAGTGGGAAACAGCTGTCAGATGAATGATCATTCATCCAACACTTGTTGAACGTGTATGGGCAGCTCTACTTACAAAATTTTTTTTGAAAACCAGACTGGAACATATCCTGGATTCCCTCTCCAAGAGGGCTGCATTGTCACTCAACAAGTGGGTAGGAAATTGGCTTAAAAGTCGGGAAATGGAGTAGAGGTTCAAACGCCAACTTCATTGGTCAACAAAGCCAGACATCACAACAGGGGTCCCCTTTTTGGTCCCTCCTGTATGATCCCCTTTCTGTTATGAACACCCGTTTTTGATACCGTGCCGTAATTATACAATTTCCAGTTAATAAATGCCTACTGCCTGTTTGTCTGAATAAACATCGTCCAATGTTTATGACTTAAGGTTTTGGAATGTAAATAACTGAAAGCCGAAGATTTCCGAGTCCCGCGTACTGTACACATTAATGGCAATAAAATGTACAGCGCATTTTCAGTAATAACACAGTTTATTTTTTTGAAAGGCGCCCGAGCGCCTCTCTTAATTATTCATCGGTGACGAAAAATGGAATTATTAGGCCAATATGTTTGTCATTTTTCGAGCCATTTACATTTCCCCTCTCCCCTCTCCGCACGTCGTCTTTCATGCAAATTGCAGTCCTGGTGCACTTAGTAAATCAGGGTTCTAGATGAAATATCAAAAACGAGTTTATTTAGACAGCTTGTCGACCGGAGGCTAATGGCGTACAGTGTTTATCTGGAGGTGCAGCTGACATTTTGCACTGACAGTATTGTACAGTAAACAAGGAAAAAAATCTTGTTTATCTCTAATGCCTTCCCGATTCTATCAAACACTTATTGGAATCCAAAGAAAAAAAATTTATAATTTCAGTTCTTTACTTCATTAGCGTTGGGCTTACGTCCCATAAACTTTTAGTTTTAGTGGAGGAAGGGGGTTTAAGCCAATCACCAAGACAATACATTTTAAATGGTTACTTGTGGTGCAGTTGTACAATGGGACTCAGGTTCAGGGTTG
This sequence comes from Eleutherodactylus coqui, assembly GCF_035609145.1. Taxonomy (NCBI): domain Eukaryota; kingdom Metazoa; phylum Chordata; class Amphibia; order Anura; family Eleutherodactylidae; genus Eleutherodactylus; species Eleutherodactylus coqui. The sequence continues at coordinate 124,140,029 of NC_089847.1, read as the reverse complement.
GGCTTTGAATCTGGGTCCACTTGAGTCACGGAGAAGGGCTTAGCTGGGGTATCAGAGTCAGTAGAGGCCCTGGTCCCACCAGCGTCCACCTATAGGCTGTAGGAGAGATCTGCACTCCTCGAGCTCTGGCCTCTGTGGAGGCAAGAGACAGGTCAGGTATTGCAGTAGTTTACTTGGCCCCACACACACCAGGTAAGAATATAATAGTCAAGATGACCTTATGGCCTACAAGGATCAAATGTCATATCACTGAATTCGAGCCTGGTGTGATTCTCCACTCTCTCATACACAACAGTGTACACTGTCCGTAACTGGGAGGCACCCCATTTTTTGCAGTCTTGCCAGATTACACTAGTTGGAGACAAGTCTTTTCAATAAGTAGAAAGCTTCAGGCCAACTCATAGTTGCACCTGCAGACTTTCTCAACACCCCCAACCTCGTGTCCTTTTCATTCTGCACTGCATACACTCTGTGAACCCACTCTTTCACAACAAGCTCAATCACTTATACCCCAGATACATAGCTCCTATCAGGGGTCAAGCCTAGCAACTCCATTCTTCCCCATGGATGTTCATCTTCCCCAGATTATTCCTGATAGCTCTTCTCCAAGTCTACCCTATATGTAGGATTCTGAATATGATCCACCCTCAGTTAAATAGAATACCTCCATAATGGATGGGAGAGTATGTTAGTTGGGTGGTGGAGTAAATATAGTAAGTACAAATGTTAGACTTACCAATTAGATGTATGCTTTGACAAAAATGTAAAGGTTAACCAAGGCTGGTGTTTTGGAAGACATGGCGGACATAAGGTTTCTAAGCCGATTCTTCCATATTGAAAATATGATCTACTTGTTGACTCCAATAAGCTACTGATGGTGGAGATGCATGGTTCAATTTAAGGGAGGTTAAGGGGTTTCTAAATCAGATTCCTAGTAAAAGATAAAATATATAAGTTTTTATACCCTAGGAACACTAAATAAAGTAATTTCCTGGAGACACAGACGTAAGGGAAGGGGTGGAATGTTAATTGGTTAACAAAGAAAGAGTGGGGCCAGGATAAAGTTCAAAGTTAGTTGAAGAGGTCAAACTGATATAGGTGGGATTTGGAAGATAGATGGGCCTTTAGGCACAAGGAGCTTAGACTGTGAAGTTGTAATACCCACCCTTATATCAATCATCAAATAACCATTTAGTGGTGGCAAAAACACACTGCATGGTCCCCTTAGTCTGCCCTAGTTTGAATGTGTTATTTTGATGTATTGCCCTTCTAGTCTAACCTTGTCTGTTCATCGAAGTTGTATGTGTTTATTACAGTGTGTCAGAGCGGTCTTTGGTGGCAGTAATAAATTTGACTTTTAGGAATAGAAATTTGGGACATATGAACCCTAACTAGTTTGTATGATAATTGTTGTGGGTTCAGGTGGTTTTCCTCACCCTTATGGACTTCCCCTTGGCAGGTTTCTTGAGAAAGGCATTGGTCATGGAGATAGTGGTGTCCTCAGGTCAGTTGCATTAATGGCTAAGGGCAAGTTGCATAGACCTGTTATCAGTAAAGTCTCATGTGTGATGGGAATGACTTTAAGGACCCCTTAGTTAGATAATCTTATAAGACTGGTTACATTATGTTAGTCAAGACATAGCAGGTGGCATTAGACCCTGTTTATCAAGTCCTTAAAGCCCCATTTACATGCAAAGAAGATCGCATAAGCTACTAATGGGCACTAATGCCCATTAGCAGCTTATTACCTTCATTTGCATGTAAATGAGCCTCCATGTGCTGTATGCAGAGAACAGCAGGTGGTCTGTTATCAGCATACAGCCCCTTTGTTCTGCCAAGGGACAGCAGCTGAAAATAATATCATCAGTGTTTCCATGGAAAATCACAGCGTATGGTCCCTGTTATCAACTCTCCGTTTGAGCGATGGATTTTAAACTCAACTAAAAATCATCGTTCGGACAAAAAGCAAACTATGGTAGCATTTACACGCAAAGATTATTGCTCAAAAGCCAGAGTTTGAGCAAATTTTGAGCAACAATTGTTGTGTATAAATAGGGTTTAGTAAACTGTTCCTGGAAGCCCAAATTTCAAATTAATTCAGACTACAGTCTTTTGTTTTCTAAACAACAATAGGCTATATATGGATAAAGTCCTCGCTGACCAATACAAAGTCGAAACTTTTATTGTACAGTAATATGAAAAGCAATATGAGCAGGATATTTTTGTATTTAACAAGATACTCATTAAAATTAATAAGATGTATAACTGAATTCCAAACTCCTCTGTGGCTCTGAGAACAGAGTTAATTAACCTCATTTTATGGTACACATTGTTAACAATTAAGCTCTTTAAGCATTTATTGTGCTGTACCTTCAATCAATAGATATGGGGAAGGTAAAGAAAGCTTCTGCCTCAGAAGTTGGGAAGAACTACAATTACCTCTTAAAGGGCTGGGATTAAAGGTGAGATGCAGCATGTTAAAGGAAAGCAGTCATCTGGATTTCTGACTTTAAACAGCCACCACATAAAAGCACGTATATTGCAGCCCAATATGGGAGATGGAACAACACCTCTGTAGCGCCACCTACTGGAAGGCATCATTTCTGCAAGTCAATGTTAGACTCTTTATAAAAGCCTTGTAACATTGACTTGGCTTTCAACTCTCAGTCATTGTTACAAGGCTTGTATAAAGAGTCTAACATTGACTTGCAGGAATGCTGCCTTCCAGTAGGTGGCACTGCAGAGGTCTTGTTCCATCTCCATTATTTGCATATTACCCAGAGGAGCATGAATGGCCTTGTAAGTCCCCTCACCTTCTAGTTGCTCTCCCTAAGGAGAAAATATAGTGTTCCTGATCCTAATGCACCTCAGACATCTTTGTATGTAATAGAAGAAAGCTCATCAGCCCCAAAACTTACATTTTTAGGCCTCATGTCCACAGCGAAATTAAGAATTAAAATCCGGAGCTTTTTTCCCACACGCGGATCCGCGCTCCATAGGGATGCATTAGACACCCGCAGGTAGTTAATTACCTGCGGATGTCATTTTTCCCTGCAGCCGCGGGTCCTGCGTGCAGGAAAAAATCTGGACATGCTCCATTTTCGTGCTGGTCTCCCGCGGGGACGGCTGCCGCAGGCTTCTATTGAAGCCTATGGAAGCCATCCGGATCCACGGGAGACCCGCGCCTGAATTAAACTTACCTGCTCCGGACGGTACGGGTCTTCCCTTCTTCACGGCCTGATCTTCCTTCTTCGCGGCCGGATCTTCTTTCTTTGGCCTGGCGGATGTGCCTGGCGCATGCGCGCGGCACACAGCCGGCGTGCAGAGCACATCCGCCGGGCCGAAGAAAGAAGATCTGGCCGCGAAGAAGGGAAGACCTGAACCATCCGCAGCAGGTGAGTTTATTCTTATTTTTCTTATGTCCACTGCAGACGTTCCGCTGGCCATCCCACTCCATGTGAACTCAGCTTAATGCCTTCTTCAGATGACCTTATTTGCGCGTGTTTTTGTGCGCACAAAATTTGCCAGCGCAGTATGGAGATAATAGAACCCATTGATATGTTCCTATGCCCGTATTTTGCACAAATATGTCTCCTTTGTGCAAAAAAAAATAGGCTCTACTCTATTATTGTGTGCACCAACTGCCCCGGAGAAGTCTGTGGGGGGTGCGCAAATGTACACTCGATACCCAAGCAATTGTGCAATAATTCCACAAAAAGAAGAAGAACACATCAGGACCGCGTTAGGCTAAATACCCTTTTAAGTCACGGAGGGGGGTGTCGCACGCACGTATAAACTGCAGAGCTCATCTTATGTCATATGCACAATGAGCCACTGGAGTCAAGGCGTAGACTCCTCGAGCTAGTAGACATGCTTGTTTTTAATGAGGACAGAGGACCACCCAGCAGGAGCGGGGGGTTCACAGCGACTTGTGCTAATATCTGTGGCAGGGGGAGGCGGTCATCTAGTGGAGGGGCGTGCATAATGTAATAACTCCGTGATTCGGGGCTCCAGTGGCTCGCCTCCATGACTCCAAACATGGCTATCGCATACTTGGTGTCACATTCTAAAGGTAAGTTTTTGGTCTAACGAGTGTTCTTCTTTTACATACAAGCATGTATGGGCAGTGATAAATGTGCTTGTATGTAGTGGTGCTTGTCATGATCAGCCTGGCATTAAAATGGGGCAGATATTTGCAAAATTGGTTCAAGTTAGCCCGACCGGATTATTAGCAGTAAAATCGTGGCAGTGGTGGCTCTTCAATCGAGGTGGCTCAGAGATTAAGACAGTTACCTTGCAGTGCTGGAGTTCCAGGCTGAAATCTCATCAAGGATAACATCTGCATGGACTTTGAAAAACTCCATCCAGATGTTGCTCTTAAATCTAGAACTCCAGCACTGCAAGCCAACAGTAATAACCACTGAGCAACATTCATTGAAGAAACTCCTCCTTGGCATTAGGGACCTTCTGAAGACTAAATTAGCGAACCCACTTTTTTTTACTCCCACTGACTTAATTGGGAATCGGGATTGGGTCGTCTCGATTTCTGATTATTTTTGGAAAATTGGGTCTGTCACTCCCAATCTGATTATAATAGTTTATCACTGTGTGTAAGTACTATGGTGGCAGTTTATAGTTGGAGATCCTGATGACTGGTTACCTTTAAAGGTACTGAATAAGTATCAGGTACAATGATTATATTGAACGTATAGGGTTGAGTTTGCTAACTATTATAACTCATTGGTATAAGTTTATGGAGTGTGTTTACCAATGAAAACTATGGATGATGTAAATCTAAGAACATCCTGGAGCCTCAGAATAGATGATGTAGAGCCAACAGATGCATCCGAGCTTTGAGGGCACCCAAAGACCTCTTTACCACATTCATAGAGACCCGTATTGTGATTCAGCCTTGCGGCCCCAGAGCCTCCAGTTCCACCTCTGGGTATAACCTCAGTCTTGCCTTATCAGTACTGTATATCATGCACTCACCTGTCATGATTGGTTTGCAGGGTTATTTGTGCCTCATTGACATATGTATATATGTTAGATGGCCAGGGGAGTCGATATGCCTCCTAGTAGCTGCATGATGAATATAAATGACCACACTGATATATTAAAGCTGACAACTATATCAGTGTGAATATCGCAACTCACTTAAGCCTCAGAATTCATTGCAGAGTAGTGTATCATAGCATTCACTGCGGGGTCATGTGTGATCTATAACATCTATAGGACCTTGTTTTACGTAATATCAGATTACCATTTTTTTTATTTAAAAACTTTATATATTTAAATGTCATAAAAGTTTAGGTTGGTAGCAAGAAGCGACACCCAGCACCTCAAGTGCTATCTTTGGCCGTAAAATCCCTTTATACAGTGTGTTGGAGTGTGTTTTGCGTATTTGGCTTTTGTTCCATGCTTGTTTACTTTTTGTGTCCTACCATCTCCAGAGGCTGCATCGCCATCATTTCCTTCTTGTTGGCTCATGCTGCATTTCTTGGGCAGCGCCTGGATTTGGTTTGTCAGTCGGCGTGGATGCAGGGACAGCTTAAGTTCTTTAACAAAGCCACAGAGATATAATATTGACTTCGCTCATCTTCTCATTGTTCTCATTGTAGGGTCTGTGTATTTTTGGTCTCAGGGGCGTAACTATAGAGGGTGCAGGGGATACGGTTGCACCCGGGGCCAGGAGCCTTAGGGGGCCCATAATGCCTCTCTTTCCATATAGGGAGCCCAATACTATGAATAAAGCATTATAGTTGGGGGCCCTGTTACAGGTTTTGCATTGGGGCCCAGAAGCTTCAAGTTATGCCTCTGTCCAGCATGGTTTAGGTATGGGTACGGGTACAGATACAGATAGAGGGGAGGGGGGGGGGGCGGATCACATTTTTGCATCGGGGCCCGTGAGCCTTTAGTTACACCCCTGTTTGGACTGCTTTTGGCGCAATAAGTTCTTGTGCAAGTGGCTGCTGGAAATTATTTCTCTTTATTTCACAGTTTCTGTGCTGATTGATCAACATGTAAACCAAGTAAGTGTCAGTGGTGAGCAAACTTTTTGAACAGTTTGGTTTATCAGATTTGATGAACTTTTGGAAAAAGTTTGGTTTGGTCCAAATTAGTTTGAACTGAACCAGAAGTTCACCAAACCCCCTAAAACTGGTGTAGAACACTGTCTGAGACCCCTAAAAGCTCTGTATAACACTCAGAGAGTGTTATACAGGCCTGTTGTGACTCTAAGACAGTGATGTTCAGGATTAATGTTGAGAAAACTGAACCAGTAAGGTTCAACCCAAAACAGAGTTGTTTTTTTAATAATATAGTATATATGTTTTTATTTTTAACACATTCTACAGGTGCCATATATTTAAAGCCCTTCCCTGAAAATCCCTGCAGGAGTTGCCAGCAGCCCATTGCTACTAATGGGACTGCAGAAATGTCGGTCCCATTGAAAGTAATGGGAAAACATTGCGATCCTCTGCCACAGCTGTCACAGCTGTGGCAGGGGATTCTTTACTACTCCCGGGGAGTCCCCTTGGCATTGATCACAGTGATAGTGCTGTCACAGTACTCAGTGACAAGGGGACTCTCTGCTGGGGAATACTGACGGGAACTACGCACCTATAGTACACGCATGTCCTATATTTAGCAGGTACGTGCGTTTGCACGCCTGTAAAGCACGGACATGTAACCACACCATAGGGAACCAATGGTTCTACTAGGCGCATGTTTTTGTGCGCACGTATGTATGCACATAAACACGCTTGAGTGAATCTACCCTTACACCATTAAGGCATTCTTTTTACAATTGGATTCAGATTCAGAAATTTCCTCCCAACATTGTTGCAGAAGTTCCCACAAATATGCTGCACTTGTACATTGCTTTGCTTTCACCCTCCTGTCCAGTTCATTCCAAATAAGTTCAAGGTGGTCTAAGTCCGGAGACTGTGCAGGCCATTCTATTTTTTGAAGACCACTGTCTTCTTGTTTTCTTAAGTAGTTCTGAAATAACCTGGAAGTATGGTTTGGATCATTGTCTTGCTATAATATGGAACCCTGACCAACTAGGCGCACAGCAGAGGGTATTGCATGGCATATCACAATTCGGTGGTAGCCCTTTTTGTCCAGTGTGCCAGTCACCATGCACAAGTTGCCAACTCTGGATCCAGCAAAACAGCCCCAGCCATCCTTTCACCTTATCAAGGGTGTACAAAAATATTGCATGATGTACCAAGAATGCCAAATTTAGTTTCATCTATCCATAATACCTTCTATCGATCTTCAGTAGTCCACCGGAGATGCTGTTTGACCCAAGCCAGTCGGTTTTTTTTATTTTGCAATCTTAGCAATGGCTTTCTTATTGATACTTTACCTGTCAGACCTTCTCTTCACAGTTGAAATGCAAACTTGTTTGTTTTTGCTGTATTAAGCTGTGCTTGAAGATTTTGTGCTGTGAAATGCCAATTACGCAAACTGTTGACTCTCAAAAACTTGTCATCTGATTTTGCAGTGGCCTTTGGTCTGCCAGACATGTTCCTGTCAGAGTGTTCTCTAGTTTCCAAGTGCTTTTTGATGGTATAGAAAACTGTACTGACTGTAGCCTTGCCTACTTGGCAATTTCTTTGTAGGACAGACCTACACTTCTGAGGGCTTATTTACATGGGCAAGAATCACATGCGAGTTTTGCATTCAGTTCTATCTTTGAGCATGCCTGCAGAACACCTCACCCATTGTTTTCAATGAGACCTTGAAAGGCATCGCATGATGCTTGCATGCCATGAGATGTGCATGCGAGTGCAATAGGATGTTTCCCATTGAAAGCAATGGAAAACATTCGCGATCCTCTGATGCACGTGAAATACGTGTCTGGGTATCGCAATTTCACAGAAGTGAGGTGAGGAGATTTTGAATAAAAAAACTCTTCACACCGGCGTGAGAAATGCACGTTGGAAAGTACAACATTGGGCTGGGTTTCTTGACCAGATATCACATTCCCCCTTGTGAATGTATTATGTCAGTCTTTGTTTAATTGCCTTTGTCTTGCCATTCTGATAATAGTGTGCTCTGTCCTTAAATGAAAAACTACAAATCCTGACCTAGAGGGTGCTGTATTGCAGTCTGTTCCAGCATTGGCTATATAGAATCACAGGGTTTGAAAGTAATCTACAAAACTTGAGATGCCTGTACAAATAGTTTGCATCCAATTTCAAACCATGTTTTGCTTTCTCTGCTGCAGAGTAGCTCTTTGTCCTTGATGTGCTCCCTCAAAAAAGCCCTTTTGTTAAAATCCTAAATTAAAACCATCGTTGTGTTTCAGTTTTAAATTTCATATTATTTTTATGTTTTCAACTTACTTTCCAACTTTTAAACCATTTCACAATATTACATCTCAATCAGATATACAAATGACTGTAGCTGTGGTGTGATTAGATGAACGGGTTTGCCAACTGAAAAGGAGCTCGGAGGCTCCTTGTGTGTAGTGACCACTTCCTCCGCACTGTAGTATATACAGTATACATTACAGATGGCAGGCATTGGGTGGTATTCAGTATATACTACAGACTGTAGGCATTGGGTGTTATACAGTATATACTACAGACTGCAGGCATTGGGTGGTATACAGTATATACTACAGACTGCAGGCATTGGGTGGTATACAGTATATACTACAGACTGCAGTCATTGGGTGGTATTCAGTATATACTACAGACTGCAGGCATTGGGTGGTATTCAGTATATACTACAGACTGCAGTCATTGGGTGGTATTCAGTATATACTACAGACTGCAGGCATTGGGTGGTGTACAGTATATACTACAGACTGCAGGCATTGGGTGTTGTACAGTATATACTGCAGACTGCAGGCATTGGGTGGTATACAGTATATACTGCAGACTGCAGGCATTGGGTGTTACACAGTATATACTACAGACTGCAGGCATTGGGTGTTACACAGTATATACTATACATTGCAGGCATTGGGTGTTACACAGTATATACTGCAGACTGCAGGCATTGGGTGGTATACAATATATACTACAGACTGCAGGCATTGGGTGGTATACAGTATATACTACAGACTGCAGGCATTGGGTGTTGTACAGTATATACTGCAGACTGCAGGCATTGGGTGGTATACAGTATATACTACAGACTGCAGGCATTGGGTGTTGTACAGTATATACTGCAGACTGCAGGCATTGGGTGGTATACAGTATATACTACAGACTGCAGGCATTGGGTGTTGTACAGTATATACTGCAGACTGCAGGCATTGGGTGGTATACAATATATACTACAGACTGCAGGCATTGGGTGGTATACAGTATATACTACAGACTGCAGGCATTGGGTGGTATACAATATATACTACAGACTGCAGGCATTGGGTGGTATACAGTATATACTACAGACTGCAGGCATTGGGTGGTATACAATATATACTACAGACTGCAGGCATTGGGTGGTATACAGTATATACTACAGACTGCAGGCATTGGGTGTTGTACAGTATATACTACAGTCTGCAGGTATTGGGTGTTGTACAGTATATACTGCAGACTGCAGGCATTGGGTGGTATACAGTATATACTACAGACTGCAGGCATTGGGTGTTGTACAGTATATACTGCAGACTGCAGGCATTGGGTGGTATACAGTATATACTACAGACTGCAGGCATTGGGTGTTGTACAGTATATACTGCAGACTGCAGGCATTGGGTGGTATACAATATATACTACAGACTGCAGGCATTGGGTGGTATACAGTATATACTACAGACTGCAGGCATTGGGTGGTATACAATATATACTACAGACTGCAGGCATTGGGTGGTATACAGTATATACTACAGACTGCAGGCATTGGGTGGTATACAATATATACTACAGACTGCAGGCATTGGGTGGTATACAGTATATACTACAGACTGCAGGCATTGGGTGTTGTACAGTATATACTACAGTCTGCAGGTATTGGGTGTTGTACAGTATATACTGCAGACTGCAGGCATTGGGTGTTACACAGTATATACTATACACTGCAGGCATTAGGTGTTGTACAGTATATACTACAGACTGCAGGCATTGGGTGGTATACAGTATATACTACAGTCTGCAGGTATTGGGTGGTATACAATATATACTACAGACTGCAGGCATTGGGTGTTACACAGTATATACTATACACTGCAGGCATTGGGTGGTATACAGTATATACTGCAGACTGCAGGCATTGGGTGGTATACAGTATATACTACAGACTGCAGGCATTGGGTGTTGTACAGTATATACTACAGTCTGCAGGTATTGGGTGTTGTACAGTATATACTGCAGACTGCAGGCATTGGGTGTTACACAGTATATACTATACACTGCAGGCATTGGGTGGCATACAGTATATACCACAGACTGCAGGCATTGAATGTTATACAGTATATACTGCAGACTGCAGGCATTGGGTTTTGTACAGTATATACTACAGACTGCAGGCATTGGGTTATATACGGTATATACTGCAGACTGCAGGCATTGGGTTATATACGGTATATACTACAGACTGCAGGCATTGGGTTATATACAGTATATACTGCAGACTGCAGGCATTGGGTTATATACAGTATATACTGCAGACTGCAGGCATTGGGTGGTATACAGTATATACTGCAGACTGCAGGCATTGGGTGGTATACAGTATATACTACAGACTGCAGGCATTGGGTGGTATACAGTATATACTGCAGACTGCAGGCATTGGGTGGTATACAGTATATACTACAGACTGAGAATCAAACCTCTTGAACATCTGTCAATTTATATTTAGATCAGTGTCTTATAACTCGGGGGTCGGTTTTCTACAGAAATGCCATAAAGCTTTGAAGTGGTTAGTAAACATGAATTTACATGAACAATTGTGCTGTAAGCCTGCAGGGGGCGCTGTATGTGTCGACTAATAAATTAAAGAGCAGCATAAAGGTAAAGATCCAAAGTAATCACATGGAGAGCAAGAATGGCCAAACACTCCGAATCTCATCTGCATATTATTGCTGAGCCGGGCCGTGCTCCGTGCGAGTGATGTGCTGGAGACATTAGCTAAAAAAGAAGAACACGGCCTCCATATTTAAGACGCAGGTTCAGGAGGATATTTGACGCACCGCTATATGTATCCGACTCTTATAGGCAATGTGTCATCAGAAAATATACAATTATACGAATATATACATAAAAGCCTAATTCATTCCGCAAATATGCAACGCTCAGACACTCGCAAATACACGCATGCTCTTGTGAATTGGGTTTCAGGCTATATTTACACATGCGTTAGTCCATGCGTGCAGGAGCAGCATCCAGAGGTACTTATTAATCCTTTCCAATCCAATTTGTATCCTGGTTTTCCTAGGGAACTTACTCTTTTCCTGCCATTATACAACAGCGCTATCTGCTGGCTAAAGCCAGTACTGCATGAGGTGACACATTGGATAGGCTCTGACAGCAGAGAGACTGGCAATATACAGTAAGAGAACCCCAACGGATGTCTTCCAACATCGGAGCTGTACAGCCTTAAATCATAATGTCTTTCAGACGTCAGACGACAGTGGATTGGAAAGGGTTAAAAGTATGACATTACTCACATCCTTAGATGCAAATGTATTGTGCCCATATACCATGACAACGTTTCGACCGCTTGCTGCGGTCTTTGTCAGACGGTATGATATTTGTCAATATGTTAGCGGGCTCCAGAACTACCGGGGTGGATCTGCTTAAGGGACCTATCATATGGGATGTAATTATCTGCAGATTTTGTGAAATAGTGCAGATTATGTTGCGTTTTTACTGTAGAATGCGTTCTACGGAACGTCTTGCCTAATTTCTTGCATTTTCTTTCATTGTGGAATTGCGTCTCCTGTATGTTAGAAATCCACAAGAACAATTCCGCAAGACGTCCTAGAAAGCTGTGGAGTTTAATCTCGCGGTTTTGAAGCGAAGACGTGCGGATTTTAATAGCTGCGATCTTCCAGCCCCATAGAAACAACGTTGTGACGCAGAAATGTCCGTGCGTCCTTATCCCGTCCCGTGTGAAGGGTCCCTAAATAAACATCTTCAGCTTTCTCTCCCGCAGACTTTTCGGATGCTTGAAATTGTCAATGGCAAATTAGCTTCAGCTGTAAGTAATTGACCAACTGGCAGATCGGTATGAAGCCAAGCTGGCATTCGCTTGTAAACCGGCTCCGATCATGTCTCTGCTGTGCCACGACAGCAACAGCAAACAAACAGTGCTATGTTTTCCTTCTTATTTGGAATATGTGCCTCCGATTTAAATGTGCTTGTCTCATGCTCAATTAACTTCTCCTATAGTAAGCTGACAGTCCCTCTCCCAGGATCCCGCACATCTGTCACACTATCTTCCTGTTAGTCTGATCATTCAATGGAAGGAAAACATTGGAGTCTGTGAACACCGGAGTCAGTAAAATCCATGCAGAGCCGGAGACTAACGCACAGGTACAGCTTTGGTGGGAAAGAAACGGGTGGCCGCGGCAGAATCCACCTCCCTGGATCGGTGATAGGTGTTGTAGTCTCTGGGGTCAGGGCCGTAGCTTGGGTCATAGAGTCCTCCAAGGTGTCTACGTCATCTGCCCAACTCCAGCGAGGTCTCTCAGCCACCGTCTTGTCTCCCGATATTGGTAACCGGTACTCCTTCCAATTCCCTGGCTAGGTCGCATTGGAGCCCACATCCATGTTTTATTGCAGTCCTTGATTTCTACCTGGGCACTGTGGTGGTCCAATTAATGGAACTCAGTCGATCGTCCCTGCTTCACTAAGGGTAGTTTCCTATCTGCTCAGGGATTCCACTTTACCTAGGCAATTCAGGGAGCAGGAGAGGGGAAACCCCACGGCTGAACAGCGCCGGATGGACCCCATTGACTAGATTGGGGTCAGCCCACTTTCCGCCCAGCTGTGGGACTGAAGAAAAGGTGCTGCATGTGCTTTTCTTCCGGTATTTTCAGCCGCATCTGCGATGAAACCTCCAGCTGGCAGTTCTACCGCAGATGTGAAACCAGCCCAGGGGCTTAAGTAGGCGGACGTGTTCTATGTCTGAGATGGGCCTTAAGAGCTTTGTCAATATAGATGTCAATAAGTCTTGTGATCAATAAGTATTTTCACCTTTGTAACAGTAAGCTACGTAACACTAATCTTTGTACCAGGCAACATTTGGATACGCCCTCTACTTTCTGTATAAGAGTTGGCAATGGTCATAATAAAGTAGAATTCATTGAGTTCTCATGGAGAAGTGTCATGACATCAAATGGAGTAATTTCATGCTATTGATAGATAATTGCTAGCAAATCTGCTCATCACGGGCTTCCATATCTACCAATTTGGCACCTGGCAATGAGGTCATCAGATTGGTACTGGTGTGGTCTGATAACACATGCATAAAATTCACCTCCATAAAATGTCACGAAACAAACCCATTGATTTCGATGGGTTGGTTCTCATGAGCATGTTTTTGCACGCAATTCCTGCATGCGAGAAAAGTTAGGTCCTGCCCTATCTTTCTGCATTTTACGCTAAAAGCTGCCATAGAATCTTATGGCTGGTTAAAAAAAGCAAGGGAAAGCGTGAAGCACTGCGCAAAGAGCTGGAAAAAAAGACAGCTGGCCCTTAGTAGGCTCTAAATAAGCATTCAATTTCACGTAAAGGGAGTATCAGGAGTGTGAACTGGCATTGCAAGCACAAAAAATACAGTACTATGAGCAGACATGTTTGTATCAGCCTAAGTAATGCCATCTGCAAACCTCAGTTGTGGTGAGCGTATTTGCGCATACACTCATCTGTCGAAGCCCTTACTCTCAGGCCTCAGGCTTGGCACTGTCAACTCTCAATATCTCCATCCTGACTTACTCCACATGTGGGCAGGTGCTATACTCCAGTATATACCATATGCTGGTTACCAGGATGACGGGGATGTTTGGTCTGTTGTGCCAGCCACTGGTTGCCCTTACTAGCGCCCGGAGAGCAAAGAGTTACAACAAAGATTGCTAATGCTGCAATTAGACTGAATGATTATATTTCAAAAAATCGTTCAAACGAGCTTAACGGAATGATTGTTTGGTTTAAACAAAGCTAACGACCGAATGACGATTGAGAATCGTTCGCTTGTCATTCGTCATTAAGTTTCCGTTGGCATAAAAACCTGCATCAGCTCGTTCACTTGTCAGGCAGTTTAAACACCGATAGTTCAGTAGTAGAGATGAGCGAGCACCAAAATGCTCGAGTGCTCGCTACTCGAGTCGAACTTTCAGTGATGCTCGAGAGTTTGTTTCGAGTAATGAACCCCATTGAAGTCAATGGGCGATTCGAGCATTTTTGTACATGACTGGTGCTCCGCTAAGGTTTTCATTTGTGAAAATCTTAGCAAATCACCAAAGTCATGTAAAAAACACAGAAATGGATAGGGCAGGCGAGGAGCAACATGCAGGGCTGCATTTCGGGCTCCGAGGTCTCACTATTAAGCCACAATAGTGGCAAGAGTGAGACACCCCCCCCCTTCCCCGCACTGTCAGCATAAAGATCGTTCTCCTCTGCCACAGCTGTAACAGCTGTGGCAGAGAAGAACGATGTTAGCCAATTGAATTCAATGGAGCCGGCAATACAGCCGGCAACATTGAAAGCCATGGGCTCCCGGCGAGCGCGGGATGAATTTTCAGGAAGGGCTTAAAAATATAAGCCCTTACCTGAAAAAGATAGATTTTAGTGTAAAAAAGAATAAAAATGCAGGCATTCTCTTCAATGGAGCCGCTGCTGCTGCCGGCGACTCCATTGAAGACAATGGTCTGCTGGCACACTTGAATTCTTTTTCAGGGAAGGGCCTTACATATAAGCCATTCCTTGGAAATGAATTAAAAGTGATTTAAAAAAAAAAAAAATAGATACTCACCTCCCTTCAGCTGCCGAGGCACAGCCGCGTCTTCTCCTGCTGTCCCCTGCACTGTGGTGCTGAACTGCTGTCATTCAGCTGAGAGCTGCGCTGAATTCATGAATGGGTGTGAGTGAGATCTGCCTCTGATTGGTCAGGCTGTGACCAATCAGAGGCAGCTCATTCAGCAGGCGGGGATTTTAAATCCCCGGCTGCTGAATACTACAGAGAGCAGTTCAGGAGAACTGCCAGCTGGCCGCAGCTGAACTCCGTCTGCCGGGACTAGGTGAGTATATATATTTTTTTTATTTTTACACATTTCTGGATGAATTGCAGGGAAGGGCTTATATATTTAAGCCCTTCCCGAAAATTCATTGTGCGATCGCCGGCATCCCATTGCTTTCAATGGAGCCGGCTGTATTGCGACTCCATTGAATTCAATGGGCTAACATCGTTCTGCCGGGACAAGGTGAGTATATATTTTTTTTTAACTTTTTACACATTTTAGGATGATTTTCAGGTAAGGGCTTATATTTTTAAGCCCTTCCCAAAAATTCATCTCCCGCTAGCCGGCAGCCCATTACTTTCAATGGAGCCGGCTGTATTGCCGGCTCCATTGAATTCAATGGTCAGTGCTCGTTTAATCGAGACGAGCACCGCCTGGTGCTCGTCTCGAGTAACGAGCATCTCGAGCACCCTAATACTCGAACGAGCATCAAGCTCGGACGAGTATGCTCGCTCATCTCTATTCAGTAGTTAACATAGGAATGTGGGTCAGAAGGGGTATCATCTCTCCTTAAGGAGAGCACCTAGAAGGTGTGTGAGGACACTTATAAGGCCATGCATGCTCCTCTTAGAAATATATAAAAATATAGCTGCTCTTATGTTCCCTCTTAGGCCTACCAGGCCTCCACCAAGTGCTGCGGAGCACATGTTACTCTCATGTCCTCTCTTATGCCTGCTAGTTCTCTGCTGTGTGCTGCAGAGTATACACTGCTCTCATGTCCTCTCTTATGTCTGCTAGACCTCTACTGGGTGCTGTGGAGCACATGCAGCTCTCATGTCCTCTCTTATGTCTGCAAGACCTCTGCTGGGTGCTGCGCAGCACATACTTCTTTCATGTCTTCTCTTATGTCTGCTAGGCCTCTGCTGGGTGCTGTGGAGCACACCCTGTTCCCATTTCCTCTCTTATGTCTGCTAGGCCTCTGCTGGGTGCTGCAAAGCACACACTGCTTTCATGCCCTCTTTCATGTCTGCTAGAACTCTGCTGGGTGCTGCGGAGCACACACTGCTCTCATGTCCTCTCTTACGTCTGCTAGGCCTCTGCTGGGTGCTGCGGAGCACACACCGTTGCATGTCCTCTCTTATGTCTGCTAGGCCTCTGCTGGGTGCTGCGGGGCACACGCTGCTCCCATTTCCTCTCTTATGTCTGCTAGGCCTCTGCTGGGTGCTGCAAAGCACACACTGCTTTCATGTCCTCTCTTATGTCTGCTAGACATCTGCTGGGTTCTGCGGAGTACACACTGCTCTCATATCCTCTCTTTAATCTTCTAGGCCTCTGCTGGGTGCTGTGGAGCAGACACCACTTTCATGTCCTCTCTTATGTCTGCTAGGCATCGGCCAAGTGCTGCAGAGCACACGTTACTATCAAGTCCTCTCTCATGTCTGCTAGAACTCTGCTGGGTGCTGCGGAGCACACACTGCTCTCATGTCCTCTCTTATGTCTGCTAGGCTTCTGCTTTGTGCTGCAGAGCGCATGCTGCTTCCATTTCCTCTCTTATGTGTGCTAGGCCTCTGCTGGGTGCTGTGGAGCACACACCGCTTTCATGTCTCTCTTATGTCTGCTAGCCCTCTGCTGGGTGCTGCGGAGCACATGCTGCTTCCATTTCCTCTCTTATGTCTGCTAGGCCTCTGCTGCGTGCTGCGCAGCACACACCGCTTTCATGTCCTCTCTTATGTCTGCTAGGCCTCTGCTGTGTACTGTGGAGCACACGCTGCTCCCATTTCTTCTCTTATGTCTGCTAGACCTCTGCTGGGTACTGCAAAGCACACACTGCTCTCATGTCTCTCTTATGTCTGCTAGGCCCTGCAGAGCACACGCTGCTCCATTTCCTCTCTTATGGCCACCTGCAGACGGGCGGGTCGGATCCGGCGGTGAGAATTCTCGCCGCGGGACCCGACCCCAGCACCTGCAGGGAGGAGCGCATACTCACCCGCGCCTGGCGGCCCCGGCTCTTTCATGTGCTGGCTGCCAATCAGCCGGCGCATGCGCAGACCTGAGCAGGCGGCCGGGTGAGTAACGTTTCTGTGCGAGGCTCTGCGAGCCCTGCTCAGAAATAGGACATGCCGCGGTTTTTTTGCCGCGCGACATTTCGCGCGGTCAAACCGCGGCCGTCTGCATAAGAGTGCGTATGCAGGCTTTCAGTGGCGGAAATCCCGCGGATAATCCCGCCGCGGGATTTCCGCACGTGTGCAGGCGGCCTAAGTCTGCTAGACCCCTGCTGGGTGCTGCGGAGCACACACCACTTTCATGTCCTCTCTTATGTCTGCTAGACCTCTGCTGGGTGTTGCAGAGCACATGCTGCTCCCATTTTCTCTTATGTCTGCTAGGCCTCTGCTGTGTAATGTGGAGCACACGCTGCTCCCACTTCCTCTCTTACGTCTGCTAGATCTCTGCTATGTGCTGTGGAGCACACTCTGCTCTCTTGTCCTCTCTTATTTCTGCTAGGCCTCCGCTGGGTTCTGCAGAGCACACGCTGCTCCCATTTCCTCTCTTATGTCTGCTAGGCCTCTGCTAGGTGCTGTGGAGCACACACTGTTCTCATGTCTCTCTTATGTCTCCTAGACCTCTGCTTGGTGCCACGGAGCATACAGTGCTCCTTTTTTACTTCCCTTGTCTGCTTGGCCTCTGCTGGATGCTTTAGAGCACACACCACTGTCCTGTCCTTTCTTATGTCTGTTGGCCTCTGTTGGGTGCACCGGAACACACATTGCTCTCATGTTCTTTATTATGTCTGCTAGACCTCTGCTGGGTGCTGCGGAGCACACACTGCTCTTATTTTCCCTCCCTTGTCTGCTAGGCCTTTGCTGGATGCTGCGGAGCGCACGCTGATCTCATGTCCTCTCTTATGTCTGCTAGGCTTCTGCTGGGTACTGCGGAGCACACGCTGCTCCCATTTTCTGTCTTATGTCTGCTAGGCCTCTGCTTGGTGCCATTGAACACACACTGCTGTTATTTTTCCTCCCTTGTCTGCTAGGCCTATGCTGGGTGCTGCGGAGCACACACCACTCTCTTGTCCTCTATTCAGCCTGCTTTTCCTCCTGTGATGCAGGTCTTCCCACAGATGTGCTAGTGACCATACAGGACCTGGCAATGTGGGTGGGTTAGCCCTGTATATACCCTATGGAGGGGGCGTGCTCAGAGGTTCTACCCACAAAGCCTGTAGGAGGCTTCTACTAAATGGCACTGTCCAGGGCTCATACCACACAGCTGTTGGTGGCAGACTGCAGGCGTAAGGGAGTGTGCAGAACTTCCCCTTACACCAGGATGAGTGGCTCAAACGATAGCGCACGAAATTTTGAAAAAAAAGCAGGTAGATAGATCTTTCTCACATGTAATATTTTAAGGGGTAAGAATCTCGAAAGTGGAAACAAAACCACTGAAATCAATGGTTTTGTTTCATCCCCCTATGCATCCGTGAGTATCACAACCGCTTGATGGGACTAAATCAAGCAGATCTTTAAAACTATTTATCTGTTTTAAAGATCTGCTTATTAATCTTTAACCCCTTAATAACGCGCCCCCTTATTTTAATTTTTATTGTTGGCTTTCCTCACCACTTTCAATAAATCATAACTCTTCATTATGTTTTTTTTTTCTGTGACACTTTTTATTATGACCGAAAAATTGTCTTTTATCTGTTTTTGTCAGTTTTATGAATTCAATGTAAAATTCTCCTTGTTAAGGTGCTTTGTCTAGTTGTTATGAGTCTGTTTTTAAGGCTTGTCTGCAGAACCCCCCAATGTTTAAAGGGCTGGTGTCTAAATAAAGCTTAATCATTGTATAAAGTTTATCCATTTAGTTTATTTATCCATCGACGTAGCTGTCTGAGGGTGTTACGTTCATGTGGGCAAGTGAGCACCGGTCCCACACGAATGTTACCGGAGATAGGGACTGCCAACAGGAGCCAAACATTCACCTTGCATACCAGCACACATAACAGATAGAATTGCTATGAAAGTACAAGGTATTGGTTTGTGAATTGGCCAAGTCACTTAAGCCGCGAGCCCACTTTACCGATCCTCATCTCACAGTCCCTACACTAACGAGACAACTAACCCCAGACTGCAAGGGGCATGGCAGGACCCTACCTATAAGCAGGGGGATCGCCTCGATAAAGGCGGCCCCGCGCTTCAACCTCAGACCTGACTAAAGGGTTAATACACGGAACCAGACAGATGGACACAATGGACACAAATCATACCTCAAGCTGCATGGACTAGGAAACCAAACACACAGCAAGCTGCACAGGCAACAGCAGGACAGAGCGAGGGAAAAACTGACAGAAGCCAAACTTAAGAGCAGATGCAGATTTTCAGGAAGCCTCAATACAAGACAGAAGGCCAGGAAACAGACCCAGGAAAGAGAGGCAGACAGGACACAGATCAGATAGCAAGCTGCAAAGGAATATGACTGCTCACCAGGGAACAAAACCATAAAGTGAAGGGATGCCAGCTACTTCTTGCAGAGGCCGGATATTTATTTGTCTGGCTCATTTTTTTGGCGGGATGTCCTGTAGTTTTTTTTTTTTATACATATGACTTTTTGATTGCTTTTTATTACATTTTTTCTTGGAGACAGGGTGACCAAAAAACACAATTCTTCTAAGGGGCTTTTAAGTGCGCAAATGTGCAGGAAAATAAAGCGTGTTCTACTTTTTTGAGATCGCACAAAATCCGCAGACAAACTTTGTAAATGTGAACGAACCCATTGACATCAGTGGGTTCTATTCTCTGCTTCTGGCGCTCATATATTTTACGCACTCACAAACAGGCGCAAATACGCTCATCTGAAGCCGCTCGAATGCAGCACATAACTCCAGGTATCTGGGTGGTGTCAAGGTTTGGCTTTCTCTTTATATGTTGAAAATCTCCTTTTATCTAGTGCGGTATATTTTATGCACGCGTGGATGTCTACCTGGCCGGATTGTCATTCTGAGCCGGTCCCGACACTGTTTGCTTCCGAATTTTTATTTTATTGGAATTTTCTTTTTAACTTTACATTGGAATAATTCTAATAATTCTGCACTACTTTATCTATTTATTTTTGTAAGCTTCGGTTTAATATTAAGCTCTCAAAGCGCAGTTGACATTTTATCTCGGCATTATCTTCAGATACCTGGAGATGGAGAACCATCGATGTATAATTTATGAAACCAACTTTTTTTTTTTTACAAAAACATTTAAACTCTTTATTTATAAGCTCCAGGTTTCTATAGTGTTTTCTTCTAGGAGTTTGTCAAAGTCAAACATGTGAAGAAATCTAAGAGTTTCCAGAAAGGAGAATTTAAGACGCTGTCACTAGGAGAAGCGGCGCGCTGGGCTCTGTTCACACAACCATTCAGGATGTCCTTCAAGCTTTGATGTATTTTTGGAAGAACGAGAAGCTCAGTCTGTGGTGTTATCCATATATTCTGAATGCACCACATTAACGTCATTACTGCCCTTCAGTGTCCATTTGGATCAATTGCAAAAGTCACACAAATTTCCAAAGAAAGGCTTGGGGATAAGAGCCGGCCTAAAGTTAGAGGGCACCCAGTTCAGGATGCTTTTTGGTGCCCTCCACTTGTCATAAGAAAAAAATTACATATATTGCAATGATACTCAGTCTGCCTGTATTCTGCTTGGGCAGAATGCAGCAATATAGTATCATACCCACATCAGAACAGCTCAGTGATTAAATACAGCCCCAGAACCAAGCTCATAGCATAAATACGGTATCAGAACCAATCATAAGATAAAAACAGCATAGACCAACTTCATTACATAGATAAAGTACCAGGATCAAGCTCATAACATAAATACATCCTCAGCACATGGATACAACAGCAGAAACCAGCTGATAATATAGATACAAAGCAAGGACTAAGCTCATAACAAATGCTCTACCAGTTCCAGACTCATTACATATATACAGCACAACCCATCCTCCGGGCATAGATACAGCCCCAGAACCAAGCTCATAACATACATACAGCCACACAACCAAGCTCATAAAATAAATACGGTATCAGAACCAAGCTCATAAGATAAAAACAGCATTTTTTTCCCGTTTTGTGCATTTGCGTGTGCATTCGCGCACCTCCCACAGACATCTATGGGGATCTTTGCTGTGCAAATATGCAGAAAGAGAGAGCATGTTCTATTTTTTTCATGTGTGAGAAATGCATACGCAAAGTCGGGAAATGAGAACAAATCC
This sequence comes from Eleutherodactylus coqui, assembly GCF_035609145.1. NCBI lineage: Eukaryota > Metazoa > Chordata > Amphibia > Anura > Eleutherodactylidae > Eleutherodactylus > Eleutherodactylus coqui. The sequence continues at coordinate 124,118,632 of NC_089847.1, read as the reverse complement.
ATTGACATCAAAGGGTTTTATTATTTGCGTATTGTGCGCGTATAGTTTAAGTGCACAAAAATGTATGCAAATACGACTATCTGAAGCCGACCTTAAAATTTAGTGTAGACAGAGGTACCTAGAAGACATGTTCACTTTGGACAACTACTTCCTGATAGTCCTGACATCAGATAGGAGAAAGGACACTTCCTCTCTTGGAACCGTGTAGCTCTGAAAATGGTGGCCATGCAGCTGTTGAGAAGCTACTAGTCCCAGCATGTCATGACAGCTCTAACTGTGGCAGGGTCAGTTCAGTCATTGCAGACCTCTAGGTATCCTCAGCATAACCTGTAACAGTGGATGATATTAAAAAAGACATTTACATGAGTAAGATTTATGTAAAAAAGTCATTAAATGGACAAGAGAAGATATTATCGGAGTGTAATAATGGGAGGAAACGTTAATAATATATATACTAATTTATGTCTGACAACTAATAGCATATATTTTATTAATATTAGCTTCATAGTTATTTTATAACAAGATAGACTATTTTTACTTTAAGAACTGAAGTCATAATTAGAGATGAGCGAATATACTCGTTTCAAGTAATTACTCGATCGAGCACCGCGATTTTCGAGTACTTCAGTACTCGGGTGAAAAGATTCGGGGGGCACCGGGGGGGTGGGGGGAGGCGTGGCGGCGCGGTGGGTAGCAGCGGGGAACAGGGGGGAGCCCTCTCTCTCTCCCTCCCCCCCCCTACTCCCCTCTGCAACCCCCCACTCACCCACGGCGCCCGCCGAATCTTTTCGCCCGAGTACGGAAGTACTCGAAAATCGCGGTACTTGGGCGGAAAAGGGGCGTGGCCGAGTAGGCTCGCTCATCTCTAGTCATAATATGTCGTACTGTAGTGCTAATTATATTAGATAGATATTAGATAGAAAGATAGATAGATCTGAGATAGATAGATAGATAGATATGAGATAGATAGATAGATAGATAGATAGATAGATAGATAGATAGATAGATAGATAGATAGATAGATAGATAGATAGATAGATAGATAGATAGATAGATAGGAGATAGATAGATAGATAGATAGATATGGGATAGATAGATAGATAGATAGATAGATAGATAGATAGATAGATAGATAGATAGATAGATAGATAGATAGATAGATAGATAGATAGATATGAGATGGATAGATAGATAGATAGATAGATAGATAGATAGATAGATAGATAGATAGATAGATAGATAGATAGATAGATATGAGATAGATAGATATGAGATAGATAGATATGAGATGGATAGATAGATATGGGATAGATAGATAGATAGATAGATAGATAGATAGATAGATAGATATGGGATAGATAGATAGATAGATAGATAGATATGAGATAGATAGATAAAATTAACAAAGTGTAAGCCAATCTCTTTACTGACAGAGCGCTATACAGTAAGATTTGCCACTAAAGTGGACAGCTTATAGATATTGTAGAAGTGCAGTACACAAAGTGCCTTTTAGGAGAGCTTGAACGTGTGCTAATCAGCAGGGACTGCTGTGTGGGCATGTCTGGAGAAGTTAAAACCTCCAGACACATTGAGTTCCCTGCTGAAAGCCCGGGAAGAGGCTGCTGAGGCAGCTACAGGAGCTGTAATCCTGAGGTCCAGTGTGGACCAGATTGTGTCCGTCACAAGTCTGACAGGGAAGGATGCCACCTAGACACTTTGGGTGGGATAAGTGACAAGGACACTGCAGGTTAGAAACCTAGACCATCCTGAGTCTGACAGGGAAGTCTGCCCACTAGACACCCCATGGGGGAATAGGTGACAAGGACACTGCTGGTTATGTTGTATGCTGGTGTATGTGCAGTGTGCAAATGCTGTAGAACCTTTGAGGTATGGAATAAAGCTGGTGGACGTTTGGAAGTAATCCAATGGTCCATCTCAAAGGAGAAGGTGGTGATCCTAGTGCGGGAGTTACCCTCAAATTACCACTATAGATAGATAGATAATCTTTTTCAGTGGCATTCCATCCAGTCTCCATGTGATGGATGCCCTCTCCACTCTTTCCTCCACACTTTCTACTTCGAGGGACCTCCAACAATTCCAATCGTCTACAAGCAATGTGACACTTGGGATGCTGCGCTGCTGCCAAATTGAGGTAATGGATGCATTCAGCACACATAATACAGGGATGGATGTCTCACCTGAAGCCAGGCTCACAGTTTCCACAGTGGGGAGAGTTTTTCTGGCTGCTGTGGATTATTATAGCAGAATGTCTTTGCACTGAGCAGAATTCATTGTCTCTTTATGGCACGGCATAATGACACAAAGAAGAGGATTTATTGTCAGGCTGTAAAAGTGTACAGATTTGGTGATATATACTCATATTCATTCACTTTATTTGTCCCCCTGTGTACCTGCTCTGCAGTCTTCTCACTACAATGAGTGATCCTCTTAAACAAGGACTTTCCTTAACTGTTTCTTTACCAACAATAGTTTCATTATAAGAACAGTGTGATATAGTTTAATAAAAACTAACTTATTACTAGAACTGCTTTTATAGCAGATTACCATTCATCAGTAAGTCCAAAATCTTGTATAAAAATCTTCCAGCATTTTATGTATACAGCTCTTATGTGGATCTATGTGTCACCATGGTTACAGACTACAAACAAATGATGTGTAGTCTGATCCTGTAGTCATGTGTCATTCTATTCCCCTATGCCTTATTTTTTTGATGGCCTACAGATATATAGCAGAAGGCAGTAACATATTACTGCAGGATCTGACTGCAGAGAAATTGCTTGTAGCCTGTATCCATGGAGACACATAAATCCACATAAGAGCAGTATACAGGTCAAGATTAAATGCCTGGAAAAGCCTTTTAAGCCCTGAAGCCTGAAGGGCTTACATGTACCCACCCACAGCAGCCATGATCAGCACGCAATCTGATTGTTGTTATTTACGCTTTTAATATGATGAGATGGCAGTCAAGAAGCTTCTGAAAGCCCCTAGGGCTGCTATGAATGATTGCCCATGGCTAGGGATGAGCAAGTACCAAAATGCTCGGGTGCTTGTTACTCGAGTCAAACTTTTCGTAATGCTTGAGAGCTCGTTTCGAGTAACAAACCCCATTGAAGTCAATGGGCGACTCGAGCATTTTTCAAGCTGACCGATGCTCCGCATGGGGGAGGTTGTGTGAAACACCTGAAAACATCAGAAAGTCATGGAAACACCACAGAAACGGAGAGGGAAGGGCAGCATGCAAGGGTGCATCTGAGGCTCCCAGGTCCCACTATTAAAGGGGTTGTCCCGCGCCGAAACTGTTTTTTGTTTTTTTTTAACCCCCCCCCCCCCCCCCGTTCGGCGCGAGACAACCCCGATGCAGAGGTTAAAAAAACAAACCGCACAGCGCTTACCTGAATCCCGGCGGTCCGGCGTCTTCATATTCACCTGCTGAAGATGGCCGCCGGGGTCCGCTCCCTCCGTGGACCGCAGCTCTTCTGTGCGGTCCATTGCCGATTCCAGTCTCCTGATTGGCTGGAATCGGCACGTGACGGGGCGGAGCTACACTGAGCCGGCATTCTGCACGAGCGGCCCCATAGAAGACAGCAGAAGACCCGGACTGCGCAAGCGCGGCTAATTTGGCCATCGGAGGCCGAAAATTAGTCGGCACCATGGAGACGAGGACGCCAGCAACGGAGCAGGTAAGTATAAAACTTTTTATAACTTCTGTATGGCTCATAATTAATGCACAATGTACATTACAAAGTGCATTAATATGGCCATACAGAAGTGTATAGACCCACTTGCTGCCGCGGGACAACCCCTTTAAGCCAAATTGGGGGCAAGAGCCTGGCGGTCACCCTCCTAACAATTTACTTGGGACAGACCATAAGCAGCATGGCAGACACGCTGGTACATCTTAGCTAAGCACCACACTACCTGCAACAAAGGACAATCACTGCCTGCGGGTGACACCGATGCCTCTTCTCCTGGGTTACATGCCGGCATTGCTGTCCAATCCCCCGCACGACCCTGCGTCCACAGAGCACACAAAATTTTCCCTGCGCAGCATTCAGCTGCCCTCATGCCACACGCTCCCTCTCTTCATAGCCACACCACCCTCATGTCTATTTATAAGTGCGTACTGGATGAGGAAAACTGGAGACACACTGCAGAGGGTTGGCAGGGCCAGGCAGTGACCCTCTTTGAAAGTGTTGGCGATAGCCCACAATGCTGATGAGAATTGATGATAAATTGACGTACGATCATAATTCCAATCCCGTGCCACCTCCGTCACAAAATTGTCAGGAGCCGCAAGCGCGGGCCTAATGGGGACTCAGATGGCAGCACTTCTACACATCTCCACAATGCAGCAGCGCATACTAACACCAAAGATTGGTTTGAAGCAGGATGTGTCGCAAAAGTAGCCACCACAGGTATACAGTGGCCCTGTGAAAGTCTCATTAAATCAGTTACGCTTCCTGTGAACGCTGCAATCCAGTATCTCGGATAACTGTGGTAATTTGTAACACGAGAGATAATACATGGCGACAAACGCTGATCCCCAGACCCCAAGGAGGGTGAAGACGTGGCATAATAAGCGCGAGAAACCGTGAACGAGGTAGGACCTGCAATACTCTGTGTGGGAAGCACGTGAGCGGGCCCAGGGTCAGGCTCGGTCCCAGCCTCCACCTTGTGTGACCCAAGGTGCTGTCAGTTACATAGCTATGGGAAACCCATGTGTACCCACACAATTCATTCTGTGTATGTGTCAGATAGCTGAACACTGCAATGGGAAAGCCGTCTGTACCCTACCCAAGTCATTCAGTGTATTTGTGCCAGATAGCTGAACACCGTACTGGGAAACCTTTGTGCACCAACAGCATAGGCGAGCCCATGAAACCAAAAGACAGTATTACACATGAAGAAATGAGAGTGCCTAAACATGGCAGAGTTTCAACCCGCCCAGGACCTCGGCCCACACTTCTGCCCAAGTCATTCAGTGTATTTGTGCCAGACAGCTGAACACCGCTATGAGAAACCTTTGTGCACCCTCTGAAACATTTCTGTAGCAAGAGTATAGGCAAACTCCTCAAACCTTTCTGGAGCAAGAGTATAGGTGAATCCCTGAAACATATCTGTAGCAAGAGTATAGGCGGACCCCTGAAACATTTCTGTAGCAAGAGTATAGGCGGACCCCTGAAACATTTCTGTAGCAAGTGTATAGGCGGACCCCTGAAACATTTCTGTAGCAAGAGTATAGGCGGACCCCTGAAACATTTCTGTAGCAAGTGTATAGGCGGACCCCTGAAACATTTCTGTAGCAAGAGTATAGGCGGACCCCTCAAACCTTTCAGTAGCAAGTGTATAGGCGAACCCCTGAAACATTTCTGTAGCAAGTGTATAGGCGGACCCCTGAAACATTTCTGTAGCAAGAGTATAGGCGGACCCCTCAAACCTTTCAGTAGCAAGAGTATAGGCGTACCCCTCAAACCTTTCAGTAGCAAGAGTGTAGGCAAACCCCTCAAACCTTTCTGTAGCAAGAGTATAGGTGAACCCCTGAAACATTTTTGTAGCAAGAGTATAGGTGAACCCCTGAAACATTTCTGTAGCAAGTGTATAGGCGGACCCCTGAAACATTTCTGTAGCAAGAGTATAGGCGGACCCCTCAAACCTTTCAGTAGCAAGAGTATAGGCGTACCCCTCAAACCTTTCAGTAGCAAGAGTGTAGGCAAACCCCTCAAACCTTTCTGTAGCAAGAGTATAGGTGAACCCCTGAAACATTTTTGTAGCAAGAGTATAGGTGAACCCCTGAAACATTTCTATAGCAAGTGTATAAGCGGACCCCTGAAACGTTTCTGTAGCAATAGTATAGGCGAACCCCTCAAACCTTCCTGTAGCAAGGGTATAGGTGGACCCCCCAAACATTTATGTAGCAAGAGTATAGGCGGACCCCTGAAACATTTCAGTAGCAACAGTATAGGCGAACCCCTGAAACATTTCTGTAGCAAGAATATAGGTGAACCCCTGAAACATTGGTATACCGAGAATATAGGCAAACACCAGAAAAAATTTGTTTACCAAGAATATAGGCGAAGCCAGGAAAAATTAGTTTGCTAACAGTATAGGCGAGGGCCTGAAAAATTGGTGTACAAAGAGTACAAGTTAACCCTTGAAAAACTGCTTAACACCAAGGGCAGGTAAAACCCATAAACATTTTTTAAAGATACAGCTCGTTGTTGCCCAATTTGTAACAGGGCCTGGAGGCAGCCCTCCGAAAAAATAGATTTTAACAGAGCCTTTTTGCCCGCAGAAAAATTGGCAGTTCAGCGTGATGACATGCTGTTTGAGGAGGAGGAGGAGGAGTAATATCCAAGAGGGATACACTAATCTACTTCTCCCCTTTTTTGGGGGTGATAGAGGATGCATATTTCTCCTGTTGCAGCTAAAATAATCTTTAGGATCCGCTGCTTTCCACCGGTGGAGAAGAGAAGTCTGGGGAAATCCAGCCTTTGTTGATCTTTATGAGTGTAAGCATGTTGGCACTGTCAGTTGACAAGTGGGTACGCTTATCCGTGATGATCCCCCCAGCTGCATTAAACACCCTCTCTGACAAGATGCTAGCGGCAGGGCAGGCCAGCACCTCCAGAGCGTACAGCGCAACTTTGTGCCATGTGTCCAGCTTTGACACCCAATAGTTGTATGGAGCAGAGGGATCACGGAGGATGGTGGTACGATCGGCTATGTACTCCCTCACCATCTTTTTAGAGTGCTCCCTCCGACTTAGTCTTGACTGGGGAGTGGTGACACAGTCTTGCTGAGGAGCCATAAAACTGGCAAAAGCCTTGGAAAGTGTTCCCTTGTCTGCGCTGGACATGCTGCCTGATCCCCACGCCTCCCCTGCTAGTTGGCCCTCTGAACTGCGTCTTCTGCCACTAGTGATGATCATTCCTGTGTAAAAGCACAGGAATTATTATTGCTCGGAGGACCTATTGGGCATCTGCGCCCAACAGGTCGTCCTGTGAAAAGGGCTCTTAGGAACCTGCCCATATGATAAAAAAGGACATGACCAGCATTGCAATAGAACCATAGAGCAATCCCTCCTCCTGAAGGACTGCAGTATAACTGAGCATCAGCCAAGATACGGCCTCAGGAAGGACGTACAGCTCACTAGTGAGCATACACAGGTCCAAAGAAAGCATGAGCCCAAAGCAGCAATAGGGTTTTATAAATGTTGGCACAAAGACACCTATTATCAGCCTAGTATGGCTTCCACCTATTAAGGACTTTGAATTCATCTGCTGATTCCTACTGTTTTACAATCATTTTTATGGGTTCTCCTTTTACTGCACATCCATGCAGTCTGTGGAACTTTTGTAATTTTGTTTAATAAAAGTTGTTCAGCATGGAGTCCGAGGCTGACTATACCTGTTTTCCCCAAAAATCACGATGAGTTCCACTCCCTTGGGAGTGTGTATAAAGAGTTGGCCCATCACTCAATCCTGACCATGGCATTGCATGATGGACTAATATAGCTGTGACCCACTATGGGTGATAAGGGTACCATGACCCCATCAACCTCCTGGCTGTAGATCCAGATGGAAGTTGACCTGTTAGCTGCCTCACCATGTTCGGGCAGCTCAGCGTTGATAAAGTAGAGGGCAACGGGGGAGCCCTTTACCGTCAAGCCCTCTTATCCCCTACCCCTGCTCACACTTGCCACAGGTCTCTTGTTAATTACACAGATGCTATATTATCCAAGTCAGTCATTTTATTATTAACCCTTGACTACCATAAACCTTTTTACTGCCCTACTGTTCCAAGAATGTTATGATTAACTTCTTTACAGCCCACTAGGGCACTATAAATTTACCTCCTTAATGCCTATTAACTTCTTGACCACTAGGGATGTACAATTATTCCCTTCATTGTCCTAGATTACCAGATATATAATGATTAATAGCCCTAGGCCTCCTGGGAAGTTATCATTAAACCATTTGTTGCCATAGCCCACTAAGGATCTTATAATTTACTCCTTTACTGCCCTAGACCACCAGGGATGTTCAATAATAATGTTCACTCTCCTAAATCACCAGATATGCTATGATAAACATCTGTACTTCCCTAGCCCACCAGGTATGTTATCCTTAAAGGGTAACTAAACTTTTTTTTAAACTTCTGAACTTGTGCTAAGACCCCACCAATCTCTAAAATGAATGAGCAGAAGCGTGCCTGTGCTGCTGATTTCCCCACTAGAGTGGTGCATGGACTTCATACACAATCTATACAGTCCATACACTGGCTTCCATGACAACCAAACAGGCACAACATTCAGCTGATTGCTTTTGCTCATTTGTTTTAGTGATCAGTGGGGTTCAGCACCTGGATCCTCACTAATCAAAACTTGTGTCACTATGGCATGTCAGAAGTTTGTAAAAAGTTTAGTTATACTTTAACTTCTTTACTTCTAAAGTCCACTAGGGATGTTATAATTAGCCCCCCTACTGCTGTAGACCACCTTCTAACAACACCTCCTAACACTGTTATTGCACCATCAACTTTCTCACTCACATAGACTGCTAGGAATGTACAATAATCCCCTTAAGTGTAGTTGATCATCAGACATGTCATGAGTAGTGTTGAGCATACTCAAAAAGTCAAACTTTATTTTGGGGTTGAATTATGCTAAAAATTCAGTTTGACACAAATCTGAACCTCAGGCAGTTGATCTCAGAAGAACCCACTAAAATGTCACCATTAAAACACCACCATCACTTCTTTTAGAAGGGTGAAGTTCTGGTTCGGTTCGAACTAATTCGGACCCAACTAAACTTTTTGATGAAAATTGGCAAACCAGCCTAACTGAACCTTTGAAAAGTTTTCTAGTTATGATTAACCACTGCACTGCTCAAGACCATCAGGAATCTTGTCCCTCACCTCTTCGTAGTACCACAGTCCACCAAGGATGTTATAATTAACACCTTTATGGTTTTTAGACCACTAGGGATGCAGAAAAATACTATTCACTGCCCTAGAGCACCAGATATGTTACTTTACCACTAACATCTTCTCTGACCTAGACCACCAGGGATGTGACCATACAACTATACACTTCATGGCTGTAGATCACAAGGGTTGATACCACTAATCCCTTCACTATCCCAAACATCAAGGGATATTACTATTTCCTATCTGTTTAGTTGAGATAATTACACTTTCCTAATATGAGAAAATAGAACTTGCAGTCATGTTGGTGGAACAGGGCTCTCATTATGCTTATGTTTATCAGCCCTCAGTTGCCTGTGTCCGTCCCTGGTCCAAACTTACTTTTCATGCCATTTACAATCTTAATCCGTTTAGGACCAGCCACAGTAAATTTACGGCGGCTGGTCCTGGGCTTAGAGCACCGCTGATAGTGAAATTACGGTGGTGATTTAAGTCTCCTGGCTCTGCAATCAGCTCTGACTGAGGAACGGGTTATCAGCTGTTAGTGACAGCTGATAATCTGGAGCAGAAGACAGGAGGGGTTTTTAACCCTCCCTGCCTTCTGCTTCCCTGATATACAGTGCTCAATGAGCACTGTATGGGGAAAGTGAAAGTAAGATGTACTTTCACTACGGGAGCCTTGGGGGGTCATGTTACCTCCTGGGATTCCCTGCTACTGCAGAGCTGGAGGGTCAGACTAGACCCTGGCAGCTCTGCAGGTGACTAATGTCACCACAGGGGTTGCTTTCCCCTGTAACTAGGGCTCCTATGGACGCCCTAGCTACAGTGGGAAAGTGTCAAATAAAGAAAAAAAATGTGAATGTCCCCCAGAGGTCTTATATGACGTCATGGGAGACATAGATAGTAAAAAACACAATTACATACATAAGTAAAACAAAATAACAGAACAAAACAACAATACATACATAAGAAAGAGAATAGCCCAAAGCAGACGCCAACAAAAACCATCGCCGTATGTGCCCTGTAAACCAAAACCATACATACTATATATCAAAACATCGGAAACAAATTGAGGAACCCATTCCCATACTTTATTTTAGTGTAAATATAAAAATAATTTTTTTTAAATTATAAATGTTAAAAAAATGAATTTTTTTTAGCTTTTTACACCCAATAAAACTAAAAAACGGAAAAAAAAAGTCAGTGAAAAAGATATTAAAAAAAAGTCCTATATGTCGCGGAAAAAAAACGCAACAAAAATAATTTTGGTAGCTACAGGAAAAAAAATAGAGCAGTAAAACCACCACATGGGTAAAATCCCTAAAAAGTGTCTGGTCCTTAAGGTACAAAACAGCTTGGTCCTTAAGTGGTTAAGGATGAAGAATATTTCAAATAGACAGCCAAAATCTGAGAGAAATGACTCTTGTACTAAAACCTGCTATAAATGACCCCCATAAATGACCCCTCCATGGAAATATCTGAACACAACCCATAGATTTTTCAGCGCTGGAAAGATTTCTCGGAATGCATAAAAATGCAGAAAGTGGAGGTGAGAGATATTTCATACTTCCCCTGACGGATGTGTGGATTTTAATACTGACACTCTCAAACACATCGCTCAGAGCTCAACCACCTAGATTTTATTGAAAGAAATATTCTAAATGGTAAATCTGCCGACTTCTCAGCTCTTCCCTTTTATCTCTTAATTTCTAAGACCTGAAGCATTTAACAAAAAAAAAAAGAAAAAACGGTGAACTTTTCTTGACAAGGTAGAAGAAAAGAAAAAAGAGGAATCTCGGTGGAATTTTCCAGCGTTCAGTTACTAGTTCAATATTCCACTATCCAATAAAGTGTAGGATAGAATTTCAGAGGACTCTGAGCCACTAAAACACTTATATGTGCTGACTCTCCCAGGTATACACTGATGGATGTGTTTTACAATGTTCTCGAAATACTAAGTGGAAGAAAAAGTTGCCTGAAGAGCTATCAGGGATAGAGAAGCTAAGGAAGGGGATTTGAGGGGGGGGGGGGGGGGTTGGTAGCAAAATACAAAAGGGGTACCCTGGTGGTGATGGGCTCATCCCTGGATGGTGGTCTTACCTCGAGGGCCTGTAGCAGCAGCTGTGGGTTGGTTACATGCTCCCCAGCTGGGGAAGCCGCCTTCCTGAGTCAGAGTCCGTACCCGTGAATCCTCACATATTGCCGATTACAGGCTATAAGAGTTCTGCCATGGGCTTTTGACCAAACGGGTGAGAAACATAATCCATAGCTGTAAAAATGTTCCAAATAGGCTTTTACTGCCTAGCAGGAAATGCAGAATCGGCAGCCTGTTTTAGCGTGCAGGCACAGACTATTGCCGTGAATGTGCATGTGCAACGCCTTGCCGCGAGTATTCATATGCTATATGAACACTCGCTATGGCACACCGTGCATGCACAGTCGCAATGATGTTCCGCGCCTGCATGCTAAAACTGGCTGCCAAGGATTCAAGATTTCCTGCTAAGCTTTGAGCGTTACGTCACTAGTAGAGATGAGCGAGCACCAAAATGCTCGAGTGCTCGTTACTCGAGTCGAACTTTCAGTGATGCTCGAGAGTTTGTTTCGAGTAACGAACCCCATTGAAGTCAATGGGTGACTCGAGCATTTTTGTATATGACTGGTGCTCCGCTAAGGTTTTCATTTGTGAAAATCTTAGCAAATCACCAAGGTCATGTAAAAAACACAGAAATGGATAGGGCAGGCGAGGAGCAACATGCAGGGCTGCATTTCGGGCTCCTAGGTCTCACTATTAAGCCACAATAGTGGCAAGAGTGAGACCCCCCTCCCCCCCCCCCCCCCGCACTGTCAGCATAATGATCAGCTGTGGCAGAGCAGAACGATGTTAGCCCATTGAATTCAATGGAGCCGGCAGTACAGCCGGCTCCATTGAAAGCAATGGGCTGCCGGCGAGCGCGGGATGAATTTTCGGGAAGGGCTTAAAAATATAAGCCCTTACCTGAAAATCATCCTAAAATGTGTAAAAAGTAAAAAAAATATATACTCTCCTTGTCCCGGCAGAACGATGTTAGCCCATTGAATTCAATGGAGTCGGCAATACAGCCGGCTCCATTGAAAGCAATGGGCTGCCGGCGATCGCACAATGAATTTTCGGGAAGGGCTTAAATATATAAGCCCTTCCCTGTAATTCATCCAGAAATGTGTAAAAATAAAAAATATATATATACTCACCTGGTCCCGGCAGACGGAGTTCAGCTGCGGCCAGCTGGCAGTTCTCCTGAACTGCTCTCTGTAGTATTCAGCAGCCGGGGATTTAAAATCCCCGCCTGCTGAATGAGCTGCCTCTGATTGGTCACAGCCTGAATTCATGAATGGGTGAGTAAGTGGTGCCACTGATTGGCTCAGCTCAGCTGTCATTCAGCTGAGAGCTGCACTGAGCCAATCGGAGGCAGCACTCACTCACCCATTCATGAAAGGGTGTGAGTGAGAGCTGCCTCTGATTGGTCAGGCTGTGACCAATCAGAGGCAGCTCATTCAGCAGGCGGGGATTTTAAATCCCCGGCTACTGAATACTACAGAGAGCAGTTCAGGAGAACTGCCAGCTGGCCGTGGCTGAACTCTGTCTGCCGGGACCAGGTGAGTATATATATATTTTTTTACTTTTACACATTTCTGGATGAATTGCAGGGAAGGGCTTATATATTTAAGCCCTTCCCCAAAATTCATTGTGCGATCGCCGGCAGCGCATTGCTTTCAATGGAGCCGGCTGTATTGTCGGCTCCATTGAATTCAATGGGCTAACATCGTTCTGCCTGGGACAAGGTGAGTATATTTTTTTTTTTAACTTTTTACACATTTCTGGATGAATTTCAGGTAAGGGCTTATATTTTTAAGCCCTTCCCGAAAATTCATCCCACGCTAGCCGGCATCCCATTGCTTTCAATGGAGCCGGCTGTATTGCCGGCTCCATTGAATGCAATGGTCAGTGCTCGTTTAATCGAGACGAGCATCGTGTGGTGCTCGTCTCGAGTAACGGGCATCTCGAGCACCCTAATACTCGAACGAGCATCAAGCTCGGACAAGTATGCTCGCTCATCTCTAGTCACTAGTGATGTAGCATTAACTGTCCTGCAAGAAGCAGAATGTAGCGAATGTACGCTACATCACAGGGAGAAGAGCATCCGGACGGCTAGAGGTGATGTGACCGAGGGACTGGAGGAGCAACATCTTTTGCAGCTTGCTGGCATCTCTTTAGCTGCACCATTGTGGTGTCCAGCATTGCGCAGAGGTAGACTCCCTCTCCACCCACACTATGCACCATCCATTGTTCTACTTTTAAGCACTCATGATGAGTGGAGTACATCATAAAGGTAATTGACTCTATTGTCTAGAAATCTAAATCTTTTCTGTTGGCACTATCAATGTAGCCAGTTGTTCATCTTTTGAATCCTGTTCCATCTCCTTTTTATTGGCCATTCACTGAGAGAATGGATAAGAAGACTATTTATGTTCCTAGTTCCTTCATTTTCCTGTCTAGGTCTTCAAAGTTTCTGCAGATAGATGCAAGGTCCTTTTTTACCTATATGTATTAGTAGTTGTCTGTAGGACTGAAGAGTCTTGATAGCCTATCAGACACATCTTTGATTTGGGCACCTGGAAGACAGCACACCTCTTGTGAGGTGTCTTTGTTCCTCTCAATAGGGAATCCCCCACAACCACCACTTTCCTTCTTCACCACAACACTACGTTTTCTCCATCCATGTTCTTTGTGGGAAAAGCTATTTCTTGATGTATCTCTATGTTGTTCTCCTGCGTGATAGCCTGGTACCAGTTCCTGAGCAGTATGGGTGCTGGCTGATTCCTAATCCTCCTGCATCTTTGGTCACATGCTTTAATTTCTTTGCTTATGCAGGTACACTGAAAATGTATTTTCCTTCTATATCCTGAAGCGTCATTTCTGCTCTGCCAGAGTAATTCTCATCTACTTAATGAGTTTCAATGTAGCTATTCTTCCTGAAGACGTTGCACCTTTTCCTCCAATAGAGACATAAGCTTGCATTTCTGGGCGATGAAGTTTGACTTTTCCTCTGGTAGGTCTATAAACATATAACATACATTGCAGCTCACCATATGTCTCCTCTCCCCTTCCATGTTTATGTCCACTTTTGAACTTCTCAAAGTCAAGAATTCTTGTGAGGATTTACAATATATAATATGCTACTAAGTGTAAAACTTCTTCCCAGAATGCAAATGAACTTCCAGGAGCTCTAATTTCTGGTCTGGCGATGTCCTTCAAGCAGCTAGACCTGACTAAACCCAACAATTATCCCACTCAGTGACTCTTCGCTCTTCTCAGAAAGCAAATTACCTTCCTGGAGCGTCAATCTTTGGTCCTCCTCTGACTCTGTTGATAAGATGTTTACGTCAAAGGGATTCCGCTGCATGTATTTCTTTGATCACACCATTCTCAATATACTCTCCACACTGATACATAAGAAAACCCCACAGAGTTAGCAGTGAAATCCTGACCCTGGCTAGTCTAGCACCAATGACCCGGCCTTGTTGGAAGCCACTCAGATCGTTGGATTTTCCCATCTAATGTGGATTCACATTGGAACTGATCCATGGAAAACTTGTCAGTGATTTAATGCTGCACTGTGGGGTCATGGCTCTAATTTCCGTATATGAAAGCTCCAGTTGGGGCTCTAATAAAGGGGCCATTCCATGTATGGTATGAGATATTTGCTGCCAAGACTACTAATATATAATGGAGACAAGAACCAGGAGCTGCTACAAAGTTAAAGTTTGGTGTAATAATAAATCCATGAATGTATATGAAGTGTTGGATGTTTTATTTTCATTTCTCATTGGTTTTTCTGTGAATTCCCTTATTGAATGAAGCATTTAGGGAATAAACAAGTACACAAAGTTGAATCATTCTCCGAAAAGGCTCCAAATCAAATAGTAAAATAAACACTACGGCATCTCACCGAACTGATCTAAAATTAATTATCTCAGCTGATACTCCCCGACAAATAGTGTATCACTGAGCACATCTTAACAAATGTCTAAGCTTTTAATAAGCGGAGCGTTGCAAGAAAGTTACCATGACAACTCTATATATACAATGGCAGGGTGTTACATAATATAGCAAACATCACGCCGAGCAAATCAAAATATTAATCAGCAGACAAGAACAAAACAAATAAGTACAAGAAAAACTGTTCAAATGAGTCATCGGAACTGAGAGGATGGAGAAGGGAAAGCAGTATACTCAAATGATGAGAAACTGTGGTTCCAGATACGGAGCTATAAAGTACGTGCTTAAGTAATGTTATTAATAGAGACACCCGGACACTTAGTCTACAACATATTAGAATCTTTGCATGTAGCATATCTATCTATTGTGAAAGTATTGAGATAATTGTTACACTTGTCAATGATGGGATAATACAACTATAAGTATAAAACATTTAAAGAAGCAAAGGCCTGACTGAGCTATTCTTGGTAATTTGGGATTTGGGCATATTTTGTCATTTGTGTCTGCATTACTTCACTAGCATTGTGTTGGCAACGAGTCACATAATTATTCATTAAAGTTTGTCATGATTTCTTGAGTTCAGGAAGGTGTTCCACCATGATAGGCCTCTATTTTCTATTTGTCTGCAAGCACTATAAATAAAGTTAAAACTGGGCTGGGTTTTTCTGAAAAAGCACAGCGTAGACTTCACACAGTGGATGTCTCTTGTTTTCTCTCTGATGATCATCGTTAAAGGGGTTGTCCCGCGCCGAAACGGGTTTTTTTTTTTTTCAATAGCCCCCCCGTTCGGCGCGAGACAAACCCGATGCAGGGGTTAAAACAAAAAACCGGATAGTGCTTACCTGAATCCCCGCGCTCCGGTGACTTCTTACTTACCTTGCGAAGATGGCCGCCGGGATCTTCACCCTCGGTGGACCGCAGGTCTTCTGTGCGGTCGATTGCCGATTCCAGCCTCCTGATTGGCTGGAATCGGCACGTGACGGGGCGGAGCTACAAGGAGCAGCTCTCCGGCACGAGCGGCCCCATTCAGAAAAGAAGAAGACCGGACTGCGCAAGCGCGTCTAATCTGGTGATTAGACGCTGAAAATTAGACGGCACCATGGAGACGAGGACGCTAGCAACGGAACAGGTAAGTGAATAACTTCTGTATGGCTCATAATTAATGCACAATGTACATTACAAAGTGCATTAATATGGCCATGCAGAAGTGTATAACCCCACTTTGTTTCGCGGGACAACCCCTTTAATTAATTTGGACACATGAGAAAACTCGGATCTCGGTAACATTATTAACTAATTTTTGGTGGAGAATAGCAGACAGATTAAGAAAATCTAGTAAATTGCCAAATATGGGCGAAGGCTGATAATTATCTATTCAGTCGCATCTAACCTTCGGTCACTCCATGGATCAATGTTCTCCACGTGTTTCTGTCTTTCATGGCTTCTTTCCATTAACATGTTCATGGTAGCCTTGATTTTACCTAGGCATCTTGTTCTTTGTCGCCCTGATCTTCTCTTCCCACTGACCTTGACAAGCATCAGTCCTGTTTCCAGTGAGTAAGCGCATCACGTGTCCAGAAAAAAACCCGCTTTTTGAAGATTTTGGCCTCTAGTGATATTTTCGCTTTGACGTGATCTAACACTAACTTGTTCGTGGTCATGGCAGTCCAAGGTATCCGCAGCATTCTCCTCCAGCACCAGAGTTCAAACGCATCAATTTTCCTTCTGTCTGTTTTTCTAAGCGTCAAACATTCACAACTATACATCATTATTCGAAAGACGATTGCATTGACCAGTCTGGTTTTTGTTGCAATGGTAATATCCTTGCTTTTCCAGATCTTTTCCCATTCCTTGCATTGCATTTCTACCAAGTGTAATCCGTCTCTTGATCTCTGGTCCAGATTGCCCATTGTAATCGATTTTCGATTGTCTTGGGTGAAGGCTTTGCGCCAGAAAAATGAAAAGCCAATGTAAGAAATAGAATTTGTTCTGGTACAGCTATTTACAGTTGCTTTAGCTTCTGCCATAGTGCAATGCACGGCTTCACAGTCTAAGTAATTTTTCTCATGTATGAATCGAATGTCTCATTTTTATTGTTCTCAGTGTACATGTTCTATTAAGATGTAGACAGTAAGAAACTCTTCTAGAATCGTGTCTGTTTATAAAATCCCATCTGTTGTTAGAAGGTTCACAGGGCAAGGAATGTTCTACCCACCTTCCGTCCATGAATTACGCTGCAGAAATAATGACTTAAACTTGAAAGTGCTGGATGTTTTTAGTATCCCTGTGTATCCTGACAGACAGACTGATAGAATAAGGAGAAATCTCCTTTGTCTGGTGAATCTGGGTCATAAGAAGTAGAGCCTACGCTTCAGGTTGGACTTGTTAGTGCATGTGAATAACCTGTACAAATGAATATAACACATTGCAAGATTGATCTGTGTTGGATACATGTACATTGTGTTGAAAGTTTCAGTCTCATACTGGTAGTTTTGTGTTTATTCAGTCTAAGGGCTACCTGATTGCTGCATTGTAGTCTTTGAGTCCACTAATGGATTAAAAGACTTCAGGGAAGTTTCCATAAGTTATTTAGTCATTATGGAAATGACAATTCCAGCAAGAATTCCAAATTAGTGGATTAAAAGACTTTGGGAAGGTATCTGTTAAGTAATAATTTGGGGAATGATATTTGTAGCTGCAGATGAACTGGGATGAATTAAATGTCTGATGGACAAAGGAGGTGACCCAGTGTTGCCAAAAGATGGGTGCAACAAAGACTGGATGTGGATAGGATAGAGAATATTTGCAAGTGGTTGTAAAGACAGAATGAAGGGCTTCATATATAAGTCTCTGCTAAGAAAGATGTGAGATTTTGGCCAGAGCACGTAGAAATTAGAAAGAAAACATTGAAATATGTTATACATTTCTGTTACTTGCCTAGAAGCTGCTTTTTTTTCTATTGTCTTTAGGAAATATCGTGTGTGTGCAATAGCCAGACAATACAATGTATGTTTAGAAATGTGTGCATAAGTAGAATCTATGATATTACTTCACAAAAAATACAGTATAATTTTTGTCAAATCTGATCTTGTTATATGATTATTTCTTATTTTTGCAAATATGTATGTGTATGTGTAAGGGCTTGTATACATATTTGTGTTTTGTCTGTATACGTTATATGATTTTTATGCGTACCATTGTACAGCTGGACACAAGTGTGCCACCTCCATTTGAATGGAATATATAAACTCCAGTACAGGTCTTCCTCTTGGGTCCCAGTGAGCCCAGCTGTGTCCATTAAGCTCATTACCAGAACAAAAAAAGGCTGCAAGTTCAGGCAATCAGAGTCAGAGCCTGGGAGTGGGCACAACTACATTGTGAACTTCTGTTGATATAATGACAATTGCTGCATATTATGAGTAATGGCCCATTTACACGTAACGATTATAGCTCAAAATTCATAAAAACGAATACATTTGAGCGATAATCGTTTAGTGTAAATTCGTAAAAGAATTGCTTACTTTCCTTCACAGGTTGTTAAGTTGACTTTTCCGTTAGCTTAAAAACCATCGCTGGATCGCTGGCTTCTCGTCCTGTCTAAACTCTCTCTGCTTGGTGCTTCACGTAGGCGGTGAAGTGATGAGTTAGAAGCCAACGAGAAGCTTGCGATCCAGCAGTGAAGTCTTTCTGTGTAAATGCCCTGCATGAGTGTTGACTAGAGATGAGCGAGCGTACTCGATTCGGGTGTTTTTGCACTTGAGCACCGCTTTTTCCGAGTAACTGACTACTCGAACGAAAAGATTCGGGGGGCGCTGGGGGTGAGCGGGGGGTTGCAGAGGGGAGTGGGGGGGAGCTTCCCCCTGTTCCCCACTGCTACCCCCCCCCCGTTCCACCACGCCGCCCCCCGGCGCCCCCCGAATCTTTTCGTCCGAGTAGTCAGTTACTCGGAAAAAGCGGTGCTCAAGTGCAAAAACACCCGAACCGAGTACGCTCGCTCATCCCTAGTGTTGACGACATGCGAGGAAAGAGTATACTTTTGTTTACATGCATTAAATATGCGTGATACCAGTGCCTGTTGTTTTCCCACTAGGTTTTTTCTGTTGCTGAAACCAAAAATAAAACTGGTTGGACTTTTCTACAGACCTAGTGAGCGGCTGAGTCCTCACTGACCCCACACCCCCATGCAGACATTGACAAATTATAAATATCCTTGATGCATGCACAATACGAGTAGATGGTATATTCAATATATTGGGTTTTACTTATTTAAGCACCATTGAATTACGATGCAAAAACAATAATGAGACAATTGTGTACTTGATAAACCTGATAAGTACATTACTAGCAGAATCAAATTAATAACAAGGGGTTACATAAAGTGCGTTACAATTTCAATCTGGATAATGTTATTTATATGTACTGCACATCACATTAGGTGTAAGTAATTAGCACCGCTTGCTTGAATTGAATGTCTGATGACAAATAAGCATCCATGTCATTTTTTCCAGTATGATTTCTACACTCAATTGGCAAGGAGATATGTTTTAACCAAAATATATTTATTTCTTTATTTTGATGATGTCATTGCCCAAGCCATAGATTGTTTTTTTTTTTTTTTTATACATATAGATGCTGGCTCCTTACTTGTATTATGCCGGGCTCACACAGGCGGACTGGATTACACATGCAGGAGGCTGGATGGTCACCCTGCGAATCTGTTTCTCCTATAATGCGGATGACCGCAGCAGCTCGCTTTCGGCCATATCTATACCTTGTTTTGCTTTTCATAGCAGTAGACCTGTCAGTCTAATGCCAGTCCAATACTAACAAGCAGCTCTTCTCTTTATGATGACTAATTTCCAACAAAGAGACTAAACCAAATGTACATTATATCTTTAGGCACAGCCTAAGACGGTCAAAGGATTTATCTGATATGGCAATCTTATCGAACAAAGTATTCTTTTCCAATGGACAACCATAAGACCTTTATCCTTACTCATTAGTCCAACTTATTTTCAACGAGAGCAACATCAGCATTACGATTGCCATCGGAGGGCAATTTGTAATTGAAAAACTTTATTTAAATATTTAAAAGAATATATTAAAAAGGGGGTGGAAAACAGACAGATCAGAAGAACGTTCTAGTCTGGAAAAATTGGGGCACAAGTCCTCCAGCATAGACAATTAAGTCTAAACTGCCAGGTAGTCAGAGAGAAGGAAAAATAATGGTAGTTAGCTAAACCTGGTGAAAGGTTCCTAGAAAATTCCTTAGGAGAGAGCCCGCACTCACTGGGTTAAGCAGCGGTATAACACAACATCCTCTCTGATCCGCGCAGCGGGCTCACAGGATAAGGACAGGCAGGCTGGATCAGACTGTCCATTTGCAGGAGTCCAGCTTATTGTGGAAAAACTTGCTTTTTATTTTCTTTGGTGCTTGAATAATACAGAGAACGCGTTTCGGTTATGAAACCTTGCTCACCTGAGCAAGGTTTCATAACCGAAACGCGTTCTCTGTATTATTCAAGCACCAAAGAAAATAAAAAGCAAGTTTTTCCACAATAAGCTGGACTCCTGCAAATGGATTGTTTTGTGTCTAATCAAAGCCAGAAGTAGCCGGATGGCAACAGCTTGTGAGTATACTTGCTTGCGGGACTGAGGTTGCAGCACATGAAGATAAGGTGGGACCTTTTGTTTTTTTGCTTCTTATGGATCAGACTGTCCTCTGCAAGATGGTAGCGAGGACGGGTCGGGATGTCCAAGTGCTGTACTGCAGAATAAGTTCATCTGGAGAAGACAAGAGGATGCACACCAAAGGCCTTGGGAAGGGGGGTGGGGGCTGCAGTAACAGGCACAGCACTCAGTCCGCATGCACCAACCTTTGCAGTATAGGAACAAGATGGCATCTGCAATCCCAGCGGCAGGCAGCAAAGAAGTCCGCAGTGTGCCAGTTCTTCCTAGCGCAGCTCAGGACCTTCAGGTCTAGAAGAGGCTCTTCTGCTTCCAGACCTTTGCGGGCCATGTAGAATGATGTGGTGGGCCTTGAGTTTGATACATGTGATCTACTGTAGATGACCAGATTTTCACAGTGTTATGTATAGTTCAAGCTTTCTTCCAAATAATATTGCTATGTTTAGCTGTTTATGTTGCTTTTATGATTTTCATGGTTTGTATACCTAATTTACTTACAATTTGTAAGAAACAAATCAAATGAGTTACTAAAGTCATGCGCCCCAGGGAAAGCCCATGTGAAGATGCTCACTCCGTCACAACTGAAATCTGCCTCATTCAGCAGTCAAGGTTTTCCTAGCCTTTACTTTTGAACAGATTAAAGAAAAGTTCTCCTTGGAGGCTAGCTCCAGGAAGGTGAAGCAACAAAGTCTCCCTTATGAGACGAGCCAATGGGATATACATAGTTTGGGAAAAGGAAAAAATATATAATCAAAAGGGGGGAAGTTGTGAAAGTATTAAGATGATTGCTTGTCATTCATGGGTTAATACAACTTTAAGTCTGGAAATTTTAAAGTAGCACAGTCCTGATTGAGTTATTCTTTGTAGTGGGGCATTAGGACATTTCCTAGAGACCATATTTTGTTACTGTGTCCGCATTCCTTTGCTTGGATGGTGTGGGCAACGAGACATAGAATTATTCATTAAACTTTGCCATGATTTGTTACGTTCAGGAAGCTAGTCCACAATGATACGCCACTATGTTTTCTTTAATCTGCAAGCACTATAAATAAAGTTAAAACTGGGCTAGGTTCTTTAGAAAGAGTACAGTGGTAACTTCACACAGTTGATGTCTCTTGTTCTCTCTCTGATGATCATCGTTAATAAATTTGGACACATGAGAAAACTCAGATCCTGGAAACCTTATTGCTGTATGTGTTTTTTGCAAGATAAACTGTAGTCTTCATTTATGCAATTTTTAGGACCATATAACATTTTGATTAATCTTTATAACATTTTTTTTTCTAGAGGCAAGATTAACAATTCTGGCATGTTTTTATTTTTATTTTAAACAGTGTTCACCATGCAGTATAAATACTATGCTAAATTAATTCTACAGGCTAGTATGATTACATCAATACCAAATTTATATATATATTTTTTGAGACCTTTTCACACTTTTTAAAAAATGTGTCCTTTTTATTTAACGTTGCACTCAAACACCCCATGGTTTTTGTATTTTTTTCATGACGTGCACTGTGTAGGTTAAAAAAAGTAATAACTTTTTTCTTTGGCTCATTATGAATGCGGCGATACCACATATGTGTTTTTTAACATAGTAAATAGGGAAAGGTGGAGGTTGATGGTTTTATTACTTCTTTAATTATTTCTTTCTCTTTTTTTATGCTTTTCTAACTTTTTTATTTTTGTCCCTCTAGGGGACTTGTATATCAGCAAATTTTATCATTCTTCTAATAGTCTACTATACTTTGGTATAGCAGTGCATTAGAAAGTCTATGAAGCTGAGCCAGAGGCTGAGTCTTATGGACCACCATAGCTGGCAGTGCAGAGGGTGTATCAAATCTTAGTTAGAACCCCGCGATCACATTGCGCAGGTCCGATGGTTGACAGAGGGAGTCATCTACTTCTTTCTGCCTTTTACATTCTGCAGTTATGCGTGTATAGAGTTAAAAAGCAGGGACAGAAAGTTTCTTCAGTTCTCGATGTTAGAGCAAGTACCAAGCTGTCATCCGACAGACGAAGACCTGCTCCCCCCGACATGAAAGATCTGCATCAGGCTTCTAATGCAATATCATTAAAAGATGGCAGTGTGGAATAAAGCCCCTAAAGAGGCGCCGTCAAAAGATGTGTGGGCAGTCGTTAAAAGATTAAAGAAGTGGAGGGATTAACATCACTAACTGGGATCTCATGGTCCAAATATAACGGCAGGCAGTGAGTTTTGATGGGGTTCTTAAAGACATGACACTTCAAATGGAGAAGTATTATTATATATTTTACTAGAGACACAGAAGAAAGAAAGTTGGAAGAATCTTGTGGGGGGGGGGCTTCTAATGATAACTCTGAAAAGTTATGAAAACTTTGAAAATTCATAAATACTCTATGTGGAACAGTCTTCAGGCCAGGCAGATCTCCTAGTGTGGAGGGAGCCTGGGGGCCTGTGCAGCCTGTATATTGCCCCATAATATGCTATTGGCCAATGAGTCATTCAAGGCTGGTTACTTGAGAGCAGGAGGCTTACCCACAGGGCAACCATTTGAAGCAGTAGCTCCTTGAATTGTCTGATCGCTCTTATTGACGGAGAGTTGAAAGCAGGATGGTGCCGGCAGTTCATGGAGCTGCCTGCTCATGATAGGCCAAGATAGAAGGCTCAAATAGTAGACTGAGGGCACGACTGACATCAAACCTAAGGCTGGCACTGACTGAAAGAAAATCTTCACCTGCAGTGTCAAGAAAAGTCCAAGAACAGCTTAATACAGCAAATCATTTCCATGCCTCTAGAAGTATCCAGTAAATAATATCTATTGCCCTCACCTAGGATTAGACCCTTTCCTATGGGGCAGGACACTATACTGATTTATGGTCTTTTATAGCTATAGTCATACCCTTACCTATACACACAGAGGGCAGAGGAATCGTTCCTTCTCAGAACAAAGGAACCATATTGACTATGGGGATATACATCCTGTGATGTAAAGCATAAGCAGTTTAGTCCTTCTCCCAGATGCTGCATATTTGATGTGAATGAACAATAAAAGATTTGGTTTATTTGCAGAGGTGTTGTGCAATTTTAATTAGATCTCAGAGGCTTTGCTTGTCTCTTCTAACAACTGTGCATCTAAGTTACTTTGTAAAAGAACATTCAATGTGGCTGAAGAATGGGGCTATAGGCACAGAGGTCCGAATGTATAATACGGTATACAGAGAATATGTGTAACCGTCTCAATATCAGTATTCATATAATAAAGATACACGCTTTGTAAAAAACATTTCGTCCCCTAGAAGAAGTTGTTGTTTAGCTGGAAAATTCGACATCTAATTCCATCTCAGGCAGATATGTAAATGACGGGAGTTGTGATAAGATGAGCGGTCTTGCCACCAGAGGCCCTAAAAATGGTTACATCATGGCCTATAAAAGGCTCTTGGGGGCTCCTTGTGTGTAGTGACCACTTCTTCCCCTTGTGTAGAACTTGTTGACCACTAGACATGACTCTAGGACACAGAGAAGAGATTTCACCCCGTTACCAAAGTCTGAGAGGGGCGCATTATTGGAATACAAGAAGTTGGATGGTCGTATCAGCAAATTGCCCAGACACACAAGGTGACTGGGCTCAGGACCCCCTATAAACCACCAGTAGAGAGGAGCGTCTGACCAGACTGTTAGGAGGTGTTGGGACCAGTGGATGTGTGAGGGCACACAAGGTGACTGGGCTCAGGACCCCCTATAAACCACCAGTAGAGAGGAGCGTCTGACCAGACTGTTAGGAGGTGTTGGGACCAGTGGATGTGTGAGGGCACACAAGGTGACCAGGCTCAGGACACCCTGGACTGACTAACTGTAGTGAGGATCATCTGATTGTCCAACATGCATGAGTAGCTCTGTTTTGTTGTCCTCCATTTAGAGACAGGTGGCACCATTATTACAGGCCCCTGTGTCTGTTGGGACTATTTCCAGGTACTTGGCTAAAGGACATTTGGTCTCATGGTGCCAATTACAAATAGTGCCTCTGACACCCACCATTGCCTCTTTTTGCAGTGGTGTCGTGAATGATGAAACTGGCCTGCTGCAGAGTGAAATCATGTTGTTTTCAGTGACAAATCCAGATTTAGTTTGGGCACTGACGACGGCTGTGTTCGTGTCTGGGGGCCTCGGGTGAGCACCTCAATCCTGCCTTTGCTGTGGAGCGGCACACTGCCCCCTGCTGGTGTGATGGTATGGGAGGCCATTGCATACGACGGTCGGTCCCCCCTAGTAGTGGTATGAGGGATAATGACAGCTCAGCGATATGTTCAGGACATCCTGCAGCCACATGTGTTCCTCTCATGGCGGCTTCCAGCAGGATAATGCTCAGTCGAACACACAAGAGGGTCACAGGAATGTCTCCACAACATTATCACATTTCCGTGGCTGCCCGGTCACCAGATGTATCACCAATAGAACATGTGTGGGATCATCTGGAACACCAACTTTGACAGCCTACTTGTTTGCACAATCTCAAGGACCCATGCCCGCCCGTATTACATCTCGTGTCCAAGCTAGAGGCAATAGAATAGGGTACAAGAGAATCCATGCCACCTCATATCACATCTTGTATCCAAGTTAGATGCCGCCCAACAGGATACTAGAACCTCCCTGCCCGCCCGTATCATATCTTATATCCAAGATAGAGGCGGTACAACAGGGTACTAGAGGCTCTCTTCCAAGGGTCAGTTTTTCACAAAAAAATGATCCTTTTGCTCTGACATATATGAAAGCAATCTCAAGAGAAGGCTGGACAGAAAATCGGAAGGGTTATGCACTCACGAATGGACAATGAAACATAAACCAAATGTGCAAACAACAAAACAAACAATAACAATAGATGCCAAAATACTACCAATGTACAAATAACTCAAACAGATGGAAATATGAATAAGTACGTATGAGGTATTGGTTTGTATTTAGGCCAGAAAACGTAAGTCCACAAGCCAATGTCAAGACATTGTTCACACCAAGTGTAGTCCACACAATCAGACATACACTGAACAAGTCATTGCTCACACATAAAGTCTGCTCACCTCACAGATGGAAGGAAACCACACTCAGAACCTCATGCATGCATAGATAAGCAGGAGCAAGCTCAAGTGCCCACACACCGAGAAAGGGGAAAGAGTGTCAGACATCACCCACCTGGCAATGTACAGGACATCAGATGTCTGGAGGCCACATCTGATAAAAGGAAAGGGAGAAGGGCCCGCAAAACATGCAGACAGGGGGATCAGGTGTCCAGACCATTTTCAGGGAGGGTGGGGGAAGGAATAAGCAGCATGCGTGACACCAAGTACTGAGTGGATAAAGGATAATGGAAAAATGACTGGCACCCTCTAGTGAGAGGAGCGGGTATTTATGTGCCGCAGGCCGGTGATGATTAGCTGGCTTGGGAACTGCACACCATGAGTCATCCAAATCAACCATACCTGCAGCAGTGTGCTCTTTGAAACCTACAGAACTGCACGTCCCAGAAACACAACGTGACACTAAGTTACAGTAAATGTGGAATGATATGCCACAGGAACATTCAGGCCTCATAACTGGCCCATGTAAAAGGACTATAAAGCGCCCCTCTGGTTGCGGGACAAAGTTCTGTTCCAGGACAGGACATCGAGGGATGTATACTACCTGCAGTTGTACTTCTTGCTGGCCCTCCGACTTGCCATTTTGCGTTCCTGTTTTTAGCCATCCAAGGTGGCCACTGCAACCTCAGACTACCTACTTCCCACAGTACTTTGGTAGTGTAAGTGGGGGAACAAAAAGGGGTTAAATCCCTTTTTGATATGCCTGCCTATACACGGGTAGAAGGATCTTTAGAGGCAGACGCGACATTACTAAGGTCCTGAAAGTCACTAGGACTAGCTCTGTGTGCTGGGGATGTGCATGAGGACTAATGCTTGCCCCCAGATGATGTTACAGTGGCCATCTTGGCCTACAGATTTAAGTGGTGTGTGATGGTAGCAGCAGGAGCTGCTTCACAGAGGCAGAAACTCCAGAAGAGTGTGTTGGAAGCAGCAGTGTGATAGTTGTATGTTGGGCTGTGAATGACGTGGCGGCAGCCATTACCAGAGACCCAGCAGAGATGTCAGCAAGACGGCTGGTGATCCAGGAGCCAAAAGATTGCAGATGTGTAGGGAGAGAGTCTCCCATCCTGCAAGGAACGTGCTTCTCAAAGATGATGACGACACAGTGGACTTGTAATAGACAAAAGCTGCAAGAAATGTAAGACCGCTTCAATGACTTTAGTGCACACTAGGGACAGTGACTATGACGGATAAGTTCGGACTGAGGGAGGATCTCCTAAGGGACTGTGATATGAGGAATGCAAGAATTGGGATGACACAGTGGAATGTTTCATGTTTAATAGGATAATAGGAGTTATATTATGTTTACTTGATGGGAGTTATAGGATGCTCACATGATATAGGATATTCGTGAATATCATGTGACGTGTAAAATGTGACGGGAGACAGAGCAGCTTGGGGATGACCGCGCTACATACTTAAAGGGGATGATGTTAGATTTGCGTAATATTAAAGTTACCCAAGATGATATTCACACCTACGATGCATGTGAGTCCGCAGTGACACGATGCTCCCAAATTTAGCGCCGTGCTCTAGCTTTAGGCCACAAGGTTGACATTACTCATATCGAGTATAATGATGAGTATGAAGCACCATGAGGAAAGTAGTTAGTGATGATGGAAATAAGTACAAATACAAAGTGCCTCGCCCTGCTGCTCACGCCACACCGCGCACCAACAGCACCATGCCAACCAGCCACCCGCGCCCCCGGCAGCCGGACAACCAGCCAGCGGGACGCGTCTGACCGCAGGACCCAGCACCCTGCTGCCCTGGGAGGACCCGCAGCCACTGCACGGTAACACTATGTATAATATATCAGGTGACAATACAGAGATCTCTCCCATCATCTATTTATACCAAGGACTGTAACAAGGGGGCGCTCTAATAACTATGTATAGATATATCAGGGGACAATACAGAGATCTCTCCCATCATGTATTTATTCACAGGACTGTAACAAGAGGGCGCTCTAATAACTATGTATAGATATATCAGGAGACAATACAGAGATCTCTTCCATCATCTATTTATACCCAATTTTGTAGCAAGGGGGCGCTCTAATAACTATGTATAGATATATCAGGGTCAATACAGAGATCTCTTCCATCATCAATAAAACCCAGGACTGTAACAAGGGGACGCTCTAATAACTATGTATAGATATATCAGGAGACAATACAGAGATCTCTTCCATCATCTATTTATACCCAATTCTGTAACAAGGGGGTGCTCTAGTAACTATGTATAGATATATCAGGGTCAATACAGAGATCTCTCCCATCATCTATAAAACCCAGGACTGTAACCAGGGGGCACCCTCTACAGCTAGGGAAAAGAACGTTTCTACACTGACATAGAAGGGGGTTCTTTACTGCAAGAGCAGTGAGACTATGAGACTCACTTCTACTTCGTTTTTCTTTTTTTTTTTGCCTTCCTCTGGATCAACATTGGCCATAATAGGCTGGACTGGACTGACGTGTTTTTTTTGTCCTTACATACTATTTTACTATGTTGCTATGAAAGAAATGCTGAATGGTACGGAAGAACAACAGAACTCAACTGCTCTTACCAATCTGTGCTGTAGGAAAAACTTTTACCTGAGGGTGAATTTCATGTACCTGGAACCCCCTCCCCCATGTTCACACTCATCCAACTTGTATTACAGTATATACTTTCTGCACTAGTAAATAATCCACGTAAAATAGTAATTCTAATTAACAGAATAGACTAATTGCTATACAATAAACAGCACAATCACACAGAGCAATCTCTGTAATACAAACGCGTTGTGCGCTGCTATACTTAACCGTTATTTGTCTTGCAATCTGCAGTGTAAAAGTTTTTATGACTGTTATAAATTGCCGCCCCCTCCGTACCGCAGGTAACTTGCTGAGAGACTCAGTATTATGTACACAAAATATAATTTATTCCGTTTTTAATTAAGTACATTCCAAATACACGCGCAATTTAATTGTCTTTCGTCCAGAAACTAATTAAAAAAATAAATTAGACCGGCCCCCTGTGTGAGACTTCCGAAAGCGATACTCAATAAAAGAAAAAAGCCAAATTAACCCCAAAAGGCAGAAGTGGCAATGTGTCACCCCCCACAGTGACCTCCTTCCGTAAATAGATTTTCTGGAAGCCGTCATATGCTAACCTTGGTGTCGCTAGATACTAATAACTGATTGGTTAATATGGTTTACCATAGACTATAATGGAGAGTGCATATACTGTATACAATCAGTCACAGCCGACTCCGGCAGCAGGTGGCCCAGCTTCTGATGGAAGATGGAAACCTACACCAGCTGGCATAGGTCCTTGCTATAAGGTATGCTAGTTTTTGGGGAACATGATAGTAAATGTGATGGGTTATGCATGGCCACACCCTTTAAAGCTAGGCCCCACCTACCCAAAAATAAGTGATAGGGTCCACTGTAGATATATGGAAGGAAAACTGGTGATCCGACCATCATGAATGTGCCCCCTAATGCCCAGATTTTCTGTGGTTCTGCTGGGTGCACAAAGCATAACATAAAAAATTAGACCTTAGCTCCTGGTGGAAAGTCACTACCCCACTGTCCTCCAGCAGGGGGCCTTGGTTCAACACACAACGACTATAGTTATAGGGGATGCAGAGGTATAGATGTATCTTCCCTTACCTTTCTGCAAATTTTATTAAGGATTCCAATTTCTCATGATATATATGATACAATATTTGCAAACAATTGTAGTGGCCCACTACGTGCTTTACTGGCCCCCTCCATAAATGGCATACATGTAATGTCTTGTGTTGATGCGCTGTGCAAAACTGTCTTGTCATTCTGTTATGTGTATTTGCACAGCTGCAGCGTGTGATGGGTTAATGTCTGCAAAGCACGGAGACCTGCAAATGTAACAATTCTGTCTTGTCACATGGGATGAGTGAGACTATAAATGTGAGTGCTTGAGAGCGAGAAAGGTTGTTCCATGTCATCAGGAGTGGTAGTCAGGAGGTCCAACTACATGGGGGCACCTTTAGCCCTTATGTAGTAAAGCATGGAAGAGGAGGAGAGGTGGATGCATTTGTGGGGAGTTAGGAGTGAGCCCCACCTGAGAACAGCGAGAGCAAGCGCAGTCGTGAGCCAGTGTGTATCAAGGCCCAGTGCAGAGGTACTATCTACATCTTATATTTTCCTACGCGATAGTCGGAAGTCTGGATCACCGTGTAGAGGTACACCCATTCTGTATGTCACGCACGGGTGATCTGAAGTCTGGATCACCATGTGGAGGTACTACTGTCAAGTTTATTTAATTGCCTGCATTGTCATTACTTCGAAGCGTGCCTTGTATTCTGCTGAAGTTACTTTGAGTAAAAGTTGTTCCAGGCCCTAAACGTTCCCAAAGACCTGAGGTACTATAACCTTGTCTGTGGCTCAGTTATTTCCCTGCCGAGGTGCATACCAGTGGGTGCCAGAACGGTAGCGTCACCCGTGACAAATCCACAATCCCTGTTCTACTGTTTATTGGGTATCCCCATGCCGGGGGTGTCTGGAAGAGGCCTAGCGCTGCCCTGGCCTTGGCTGCTTGCATCCCTCCGAGAGGTAGCATGTTAAGTGCCACCGTGACATGCCAGCATCTTGCCCTCTCAGCTCCTCAGCGTATGCCATGTGTCCAGGATCACCCTACGGGGCACTGCGCAACTATACAGTATCACAAAATGCTATTAAATCCCTCAACAGGCCGCAATTTACGACACAAGCACCTGGTGGCCACCTGGATACATACAGGATAGACAACTCCCACCAGAGTATCACCATTCTGGTCATCTCAAGAGGAAAGGTACTGTAAGAAAGGACATATTTGTAGCAGTCACAACTGGTTTCTGACAACCCAAGTGCTCCACTGCCACATAAGAAGATACCAGCATTCTAAAAGGTAGATGGTAAATAAGGTGGCCTGTTACATATTTTGTACTAAGACCCAAGAGTTTCATTTAGTACCTCTAACATACAGCTTCAGATCAGTGCTGGTTGTTGGAGCCCAGTTCTGAAATTCTTCTTCACAACTGATGGAGTCAGACTCTGGAGTCAGCTCCTTGGGATATGTGGTTCAAGTTTCACTCACCAGAGTCCCAAAAATGTAGTTTGAAATAACTATAAATCCATTGCTTACATTCATGGCCGGCCATATCTAAGTGCAACCCATGTGGTTGCACAGGGCATCGGCCACCATCTTCTCAAGGGAGCACCAAGAGAATGTAGGCTGGGGTGATCTTCCTCCTTAGGTCATTCAGGTTAAATGATCTTCTTCAGCGTCTTGTAGAGCTATATTAATAATCCTCCTTCTTATAGCTGTCTCCTCCCTTCTGACGTTCTGGGGCACCTCTGTCAGCACATTGGTGCTCCCACAACACAATCCCTTAGCTCTGCTACTGTAATTTTGTTATGAGCTTGCTTCAGGTACTGTCTTGCTATTATCAGCTTGTGTCTCTTGCTGTATTTATGTTATGAGTTTGGTTCTGGCATTGTAGTTATGAGCTTGATTTTGGTATTCTACCTATGTACTGAACTTGCTTCTGGTTCTGTACTTATATCACGTTCTTGGTTCTGGCACTGTATTTATGTACTGAGCATGGCTCTGGTGCTATATTTATGTACTGAGCTTGGTTCCGGTGCTGTACTTATGTTATGAATTTTGTTCTGGTACTAAATTTGTGTTATGAGCTTGGCTCTGGGGCTGTATTTATGTACTGTGCTTGGTTCTGGTGCTATACTTATGAACTTGGTTCTGGTATTATATTTCTGTGTTGAGTTTGATTGCAGTGCTGTATTTAGTCACTGAGGTGTTCCCGTATGGTATGTTGCTATCTTCCTGATTTCTGCACAAGCATCACACAGGCAGACTACCTTTCAATGTAATGTATATTGCTACTTATGACAGGAAAGGAGTGCCAAGAAAAAAATCCCAAACAAAGCCCATCTCACTTAAGGGTACATTCACACAAGTGTTTTTTCCATCTGGTTTTCGAACCAAACAATTGGACCAAAAATCGGGCAAATCTAGCACCCAATCACTTGAATGAGTGTATGCACACAGGCGTTCTTTTACTCAGACTGAAGCCAGTCTCACATGACCGGATTTGTATTGTGGATTCCGCGGTAAAACATAGGCATTGGAAGGCATGCATATTCGATTTTCCTTTAGGCTTGCGGATACGAATTGCATATTCCGCGAGCAAAAGAAAAATCGCAGCATGTTCTTTTTTTACCATACGGATGGCCTCCATTGATATCAATGGATGCATCGGACCTGCAGCCCATTCGTACATGACATGGGCTGCAGGTAATTGCTAAGCGACAGCGCAGGAAATACAAGCAAACAAACAAAAAAAACTGGACTGTGTATGACCGCTTGCGAGTGTAGTCAGCCATATGCTATACAGGTTAGTGTTTTACGCAGGGTCACTGGCCGGGCTCACTGCCGGAATCTGTGGCAGGCCTCCCACATCATGAAGAATCCGACCCGCCTAACAGTCCGAGTAAGAAATTTGAGCTTGTCCTATTCTTGCCCGATTTTTGGATGAGAATAGCACATATTAATGTACGGTTTTCAGCACATTGGCTAGCACAGGATGTTAAAGGGTGTACGATGCAAGCTGTGCCTGAGGCTCTAAGGCGCAACTTTTAAACCGCCTCGTGTGCATGTACCCTAAGGACGACATTGCTTCCATATACAACATGTTCAAGGTGAAAATGTCTTCTGAGCTCTGGAAAAAAAGAAAGATTCCTAAGATAGAAACCGAGAATCTTGGACTTTATTCAAGAAAGTTTTCTCTGCTTGCTATTAGCATATAAAAGTGTTTATAGATTAATTCAACCTGTTGACAGAATAGAAATTGCTTCCCTCTAAGAAGGATTTATGGATTTTATAAGCTAGTGCGTTCGGCTCTCCCGCCGCAGTTTGCCTGCTCTTTAGCAGGGATAGGGCAGATATGGAAATAACTCTGATAATCTGACAGATAGAGCAGAATCACGGCATGACCTTTCTTAAAGGAAATGCCCTAAAGATTTACTCGGCTCGCCTATAAATACTCAAGTAGATTTACCTCTTAATTCCTGGAGGAATAAACTAGATCATAATGCAGACGTAGGTGACTTGTTAGGAATCACAGTCTTCAGTAGAACTGCAAGTCTCAATGTGGACCTGGAATCCCCCCACAAGTCCAAACAACTAAAAAATGACTCTATATTAGGACGGCGGCACATGAGTGTGTTTTCCTGTGTTTTTCTCCTAAAAAATACTATTTTGTGCACATTTGAACACCAAAGAGGCACATAGAGGTCTATGGGAGGTAGGGAAATGCGCACACATGTATGCGCGGGTACGCCCTAAACAGTGTACTTACCCTGAACACTGGCACCTCGTTTGGCTTAATAGCCATTTAAATCAGGGTATGTGAATTAGTGGTGCCTGCACAAATACGCATAGTATTTGCAGAGGCATGCATGCAAAGTACGTCAGCGAGCAAATTTTGAAATATGCTCATTTGAAGGAGTCCTTCCACTGTGATTTCAGCTGATACGTAAATCAATCGACTTTAATTCTCTTACAATTGATATGGCCATACAATGCTCAGTTAATATTATCTATGTGGTGTCCACATTTAAAATGTACATGCATATTCAGATGACTTTTCAGTATGAGCTGCTGTGTGGACATAAGGAGTAACAATATATCCGGTCATTATATAATTTGTAACCTGCATTTGTCACCAGTTTTCCCAGTCTGAAGGATCTATCTCTAATTGAAAGTCTTCCCTGAGCTGGTGGGTGTAGACTAGCTGTTATGATGTATCCATATACTGTGCAGATAAGAAAGCCGGATACCTTCTTTATTTCTGAGCTGATGGGTGTAGACTGTTGCCTATGAGGTTTCCATATACTGCACACACAGGAGAGCAAGATATCCTATACTTTTTCTGAGCTGGTGGGAGTAGACTGCTGCTATGATGTCTCTATAATTCTGCACACACAAAGGAGCAGGATCTCTTCTGTATCTCTGATCTGGTGGGTGCAGACTGCAGCTATGATGTCTCCAAAGCACTGTACACATAATAGAACAGGATCTCGTCTCTGTTCCTTAGCTGGTAGGTGTAAACTAGCTGGTATGATGTCTCCATACACTGAACACATAGGAAAGCATGATTACTTGTCTATCTCGGAGTTGTGTGTATAGACTGTTGCTATGATGTCTCCTTTACAGTGCACACATAGGAGGTCAGGATCTCTTTTCTATCCCTAAGCAAGTGGGTGTAGACTAGCTGGCATGATATTACCATGCACTGTACACATAGGAGAGCAGAATCTCTTCTTCTCTATCTCTGAGCTGGCGGGTGTAGACGCTTTTATGGTGTCTCCCATACACTGTACACATAGGAGAACAGGATCTCTTCTTCTCTATCTCTCTGTATTATACCTTCATAAGTAATATCATCATGGAGGACATTATACAAAAATACTGAGCAGTGCAGATATGATTTTAGTAGCTGTTAGATATCTATGGACAGCATGAGTCATCACACTCCTCCACTTCCTGTAATCTGTTTCTGTGTCTCTGTTACCAGAGATGGACTTCACTTGACAATAAGCAGTGGACATCAGAAGGAATCCAGTCCCCTAGTGGGCAGCACTTTAGGGTAATTTTCCAGCCCAATAATGTATTTTTAGGTAAATGAAGTTATTTGTACTTTTGTTAGTTAATATATTGGCTATTACATAAGCACATATTCCCTTTTTTCAGGGAAGGGCTTGTATGTAAAGCCCTTCCATGAAAAACAATTTAGGGGTGCCGGCAGACTATTGTTTTCAATGGAGCCGCTGGCTGCAGCTGCGGCTCCATTGAAAAATGCTCGAATCTCTCATTGACTTCAATTTGGTTCGTTACTCGAAACGAGCTCTCCAGCATTACAAAAAGCTCAGCTCGAGTAATGAGCACCTGACCATTTTGGTGCTCGCTCATTTCTACATATTTTTCATTTTGGGGAAGCATGAGGAGGAAACATGGCAGAAACAGAAGGAGAGCATCAGCACCACCATCACTACCAGCAACAGCACCTTGATGGAACAGTGTCGTCTTTGATATAAATCTATGCTTGGTCATATGTGAGTAAAAATTGCCTGTGCGCCAACTAATCAGTGGAATCTGCCATGGGAGTGCAGGCGTTAGATGAAATCCATACCAGGTTAATTTATTAAAAACGTCAAGCGATCCACATTGTCTGCCAGCTATCACACCCTCAGCTGTGCTGAACACCCTTCCTGATAGTACACTGGCAGCAGGGTAGGCAAGCACCTCTAAAGCATGTTGTATAAACCCTGGCCACTTGTCCAGATTAGACATCCAGAAGTCAAAGGGGCCAACTCCATGTCTGTACATCCACATGGGAGCTGACATACGCTTGGACCTTCATGAATAAATGCTGTCAGTCCTACCCTGTGCTGTTGCTTTAATGGGCTGAAAAATCTATGCCACGTCTCTGCTAGACTTTCCCTTCTATTGGTGGTAGTGCTTCTTTGGTAGCTTCCTTCATCCGCTATGAACTACATAGCTGCAATCCATTGCTGGTGCATCCCAGTGGCTATGGGGCAATGCTGTGCTAAAGCTGGTTAATAGTCTGTCCTGTTAGTGTCACAATTTTGTTGTCACTCTCCACTGCCGGATTGAAATTTGTCATTTTGGCCTTGTAGCAGAAATCAAGTAGTGATCTAATGTCTTTATGTGGAGTATATGACGGTCCTTCTGTAAGCACTGCAGCATGAAAGCACTCATATACTCCAAAGTGCCTAAGGGTGATAGCCCACATTACTCAGGATTGGGCCTAAAACTGTACACCAGTTGGTCCCACCATCCACATAGAATAGCTGGGGTTAGTAATGGATAGAAGGAACGTTGCATAGCCCTCTCCCCTGCCTCTGGTCCTATGCTATCCCCCTCTCTTACTCCTGCTCTTCCTCTTCTATACTTCTCCTATAGGTGGAGAAATGTGTTGAATATGCCCCCCCTCCCCCTTTCTTGCCCAAAGCCACCCTTCCTGAGGTGTTGATTAATGGTACACTGGTCAGACAGTTGGGAGATTGGTATGCCTTCCTTGTCCTCCTGTGACAACGACACGTAATTGTTCCTGAGGCTCTGTAGCATCTGTTCCAGCACGCAGACCACAGGGATGGTCATTCTGATAGGTGCGTCATCACAACTGAACATTTTGCTTCCTCAAAGCAGGCTAAAATGGCACATATATCTTTGATCTGCAGCCACTACACAGGTGTCAAGTGACCGACCTCCATACAGCTAACGGCATACACCATCTGGTACTCTGTGATCGCTCTCTGCTGCTGGCTTAGCCTCTGCAAAATATGCAATGTGGACATCTACCATGTATGCGAGTCACAGATCAGACGGTTGGGTGGTAGCCTAAACTGTTGCTGCAACTCTGCCAGACGAAAGGCAGCTGGGTGTAAACGCTAATGTGTGAGCACAGTTTCCTGGCTTTTTACAGCACTGGATGTAAACCTGGGTAATTGTTTAGGAGGAGCTGCACTACCAGGTTCATCACATAGGCCAGGCAAGGTACATGTGTGAGATTGCCAAGGCAAAGGGCTGCCAGCAGGTTGGCCCCATTGTCACACACGACCTTACCTGGCTACAGATTGTGTGGGGTCAGCCATGTGTCAGCCTTGGCCTGCAAAGTGGGCAAAAGCTCTTTGGCCATGTGGCTGTACTTTTCCTAGACATATGAGTTTTAGGACAGTATTTTGGTGTTTACCATATACACTGCTGCATGGAAGTCGGATTTTGTCACATACTGATATTTATGCTGATTGTGGAGGGTACTGAAAGGTGGTACAAAGAGTTGAAGGAAGTGAAGGAAGAGGAAAGGTCAAAAAAAGGGTGAGGAGGAGACAGACAAGGGTAAATGTCCATTGACTCTTGAGGCTATCTTGTAACGTGCACCACCACTTTTGTCTTCATGCCCCACCTGCAGGACATTGACTCAGTTTGCTGTTAAGGATATGTAATATCCCTGGCCAAGCTTGCTGGACCACGTGCCTGTGGTCAGGTGCACTTTGCCACTGACAGTGTTCTTCAACGCCATGTTCTTCACATGACAGCATAGGGACAGCTTTTAGAGCAAAGAAATGGTGACTGGGTATCTGGTACTGTGAGTTAGCACAGAGCACTATTTCCATTGCAAGCAGCAATGCAATTCTTGCATTTAGGCTCTGTTAATGTGAATTGATGGGGTGGTATTTTTAATGTTCCCATAGCTTGGGAATGGACGGCTGGCTGCTGACCTGGAACATGCTGGAATATGGGGCAGATGTCAATGTCAGTTAAGGTGGTGGTGATGGTCAAGGCTCAACTTCTGCTCTCCATTTCCAACTCCTTGCTCTGAATCGTCAATTGCAAAGGAAAGGCCTGAAATAGGCGTACTACTGCCCCTACACAAGACTGCCTCTCTGTGCTCAGAGGCTACTGCATGAATAGAAGGGAGATGGAGGAAGACAGCACAGGATGAGGCTGGCTCTTTGCCCTCTGGCCCAAGAGGGGTCTCCAATGCTGCATGTGGTGGGAGTTCATCTGGTTGTTTATACATGTTGTGTTGAGGTTGTTTACATTTTTGCCACATTTTCAATGTTTACCGCAGATCATAGAGATGATAACTCTTCTTTCATCATGTGAGCTTTCAAAGAATGCCCAGGCTGTACAAGTCCTGTGAGTGGACCTAGCTGTAGGTCTGATGTTACTTCTGCAACTAGTAGTAGCTGATGGTGATGGTACGACCCTTATGTTTGTCTGTGACCTCCTACTCCCTGTTTAGCATGGTCCTGCTCTGCAATTTCCAACTCTTCCTCCCCCCCCCTGTGAGCTGCTCTAATGTCCCTGTCTGTCCAAGTTGGGTCAAGCACCTCATCATCTTCCAGCTCCTCTTCCTCTTCATTATCCTTCTTCTCCTGAGTGGACTCTATGTCACAGTGATCATCAGGAGCTAGCATGTTCGTTTCCACATCCCCAAGTACACATTGCCTGTTGAGGGTTGACCACCAGCACCGACCCACCCTCATCTTCCTCTTCAGAGGAAAATAAATGGTCAGGCATCAGTACATTCAATGTCTTTGTCTTCTCTCTCTGGTTGTTTGGACTGCTCGGTTGACATCTATGACTCTGAATGATCAAACAGTTCCTCAGACTGATTCATGTGGACTGCTTCCCAGGGTTCAGAGAATTTAGCATGGGGTGAAGTAGAGGGGGGGATGCTCATGGCCGACCAGTGCAGACTGACTACTGTGTACCTGCGAATGGGAGGAAGAGGAGGTGGTGGTACTAGAGGCATGTTGTGTCACCCACTCTATGACCTTTTCTACATGCTACCGATGTAACTCACGGGCAGTGGACGTGCCTCACCTCCTGCTGCATTTGGAGCTGTTGCTTCAGTGGGAGCCATTTAAAGTGCCAACTTGGTCCATGTGCTACCATCTCTACCACTAACAACAATATGTGGCTGGAGTGGCAACTTTAAACAATGTCTTAGGCCAATGAGATGCACTGTGCATGTTTGCTGTTTTCCTGTTTGGCTTTCTTTTTGTTTTATATTAACACAAAACACCACCGCCAACTAAATAAGCCACAATCCCTGGGAGGCACGATATGTGAGAACAGAAGGCGACAGAGTATAGCTTGTATCTTTGTGAGCTGTCCCTGTTTGACGCAGCATAACTGAGTTCCCCAAACCTCACTGCTGCGCAAGGTCTGCAAATAATTTGTAGTCGACCAGACTGAAGACTTTAAACAAGGTCTGAGGCCACAAGCAGAGAACTGCAATATTCCCCAGGCCAGGAGAAACATGGCTGCCCAGTAGTTAGCACTGTTGACTTGTGGTGCTGGGGTCCTAGGTTCAACTTTGACCAAGGACAATATTCGCATGGGGTTTGTATCTTCTCCTTGTGTTTGTATGGGTGTATGCCTCATAATAATAATCTTCATTTACACTCTTTGTAAAAAAAAATCAAGCCCCTAGAAAGAGTTGTAGTTTTGCTGCAAAACTCAGCATGCAGTTACATTTTAGGCAGATACACAAATGATTAGAGTTGTGGCATAATTAGATGAACAGTCTTGCCACCTAACCTCTTAAAAGTGGTTCTACCTTGGCTAAAAAAAAAGGTTCTCAGAGGCTCCTTGTGTGTAGTGACCTCTTCTTCCACTTGTGTAGAGCTTGTTGGCCACTAGACGACTCTACGACGCAGAGAAAAGATTTCATCCCATTACCAGAGTCTGAGAGGAGCGCATTATTGGGATGTGAGACGCTGGATGGTCGTATTGATGAATTGTTCCCCACCAGGCTGCTCTGACTAGACTGTTAGGAGGTGTTAGGACCAGTGGATGCATGAGAGCACACAAGGTGACCGGGCTCAAGATGCCCCCTACAGACCACCAGTAGAGAGGACCATCTGATCATCCGATAAGCATGAGCAGCTGCATGTACTTAGTGTTATGTGTGCTGCTGGGATCTCTAGTTATAAGCTTTCTAGCAGCACAGCCCTCACAGGGTTAATTCATTGAGCTAGCTGGGTGTGGTACTTCCTGCTAGCCAATCTCCTGGGTCTGTGCTCACTTATAAACCCAGCTCCTGGTCAGTCTCTGTCTGGTGCTCAGGGTGAGCAGTCATGAATCCTTGTCTGTTGAAGTTTGCTGTGTGACCTGCTATCTGTGTTCTGTTGCAACTTGCTGTGTGATCTGTGCCTTGCGGTTCATGTCCACTTGTACGTTTATTTTGTGTCAGTTTGGTCTGCTGAGTTTGATTGCTATGTCTGCGCTAGGTTGGCCCCTAGGGCCCTCTAGTAATGTGTCTTGCTAGTGTAGGGACTGCAAGATACGAGGGGCCTTGCTGGGGCTTGCAGCTTAAGTTCATTGGCCAATGTACAAACTAACACCTCGTATTTATATTCAGCTTATCATCTGTTACTAGTGGTTGCATTTTGGCTGCTCTATGCTGTGTATTCTAGCTCTGTGTGTCCTGTTGTTCAGTCCCTGTCATGTGAATGCATCCTGTTCTGGTGCGTAGCTCCTAGGATCAGCTAGGGCCCTGATCCAAAGACCTCTGGGCTGCCCTTATTGGGGCAATGTCCCCGCTTAGGTATGGTCAGGTCAACCTCCCGGTAGCACAGCGTCAGTTGCCTGAAACCCGTGTGAATACCCTGGTGCAACCTGTGTGCGTCCATCCCATTCCTATTTGGGTACGATCATGTGGGCCCTGTGCTTAGATTGCTCACACGATTGTAACATAATGCACCCCCCTTTTGCAAGCAGTACTTATTAGATGCTAAATAATGATGATACTTTAAAATATACTAATTTCCCCCCAAAAAGTGCAGTCTAGGCAATATGGTAGCTCAGTGGTTAGCATTGTTGTCTTCTACTACTGGGGTCCTGAGTTCAAACTAAACCAAACATTGCCCACATTAGGGTGCATTCACACCAGTGAGAAAATTGTGCGAGAATGTCAGCTACGACTTGCTATCACCTGTGTGAATGCACCCTAGTGGTAAGAGAGTCCAAAACAACCCTCGGGTCCTATACAAACCAGGATGGCTGCACTACTTCTGTGCATTAGTACTGCATTGGTAGTCTAAAACACTACACACTGCTTTAATTGGGCAGCACTGGTCATATGAGAAGTTCTGGCCAATCAAAGCAATGCATAGTGTCTTAGGATACCAATGCACAGTGTGCATCAGGTAGTTGGAGAAATATTGTGGCCATCATGGTTTTTTCGGGACCGGAGGGTCACTTAAAGTCCTTTCCGTGAAAAAAAATACATTCCAAATTTTGGTTGTGGGTCATTTGTAATCCAGACAAATTTGGTGATTTTTTTTTAAAGGGGTTCAATATCTTTGCAATGCACTGCAGCTGCTTAATGACAAGTCTGTATGAATGTTTTTGCTTTCTTTTAGCTGTTTTAATGCGTTTTAGTTTATATTTGTTCTTGAATGATTATTGCTGAGAACACGGCAGGGATAAGTGGCGGATGATTGCACTCCATTATAAGACGAAATACAGGGAATTTTACCGTAAACGGTGAGAAATAATAATATATTGTTGGAAAAGAATAAATTAATTTTTTTCTAATTAAGCGTTGGCCCCACGGAGATGAATTGTCATTGGCCGTGTTCTAGAATGGTGGCTTGGACTTGAAAACCTAAAGAGCATTAATCATCATCCTCTCCTGTAATCAGCGTACCATGGGGGCTAATTAACGAGCAAACCTTGAAAATACTGATATCATTGTAGAATTATATATCTACAATGGTTGCCTACTTAATACAGAAGTGTATCACACTGTATTATCACACTTCCAAATCTCTGCTTGCTTACAGGCAATACAAGTGTTCTTGCTTACAAAGGCTTAAACTCTTATAATCATCTGACACAGCCAAAGGTTTGCTACAGATAGTGTTGAGTGAATTGAACCAGCAGAACCAAGTATCAGGTCAAACTTTGCAAAAAATTCAATTGGATGTGAGCCCTTACCTCAGGCGGCTTGTCTCAGCCGAATTCACTAAAAGAAGAAGGAGTCGGTGGTTGTTCCTGTGGCTCAGTAGTTAGCACTGTAGCCTTGTAGAGCTGGAGTCCTAGGCTCAAATCTGACAACATCTGCAGGGAGCATGTATGTCCTTCCTTAGTTTAATGATTTTCACTTTTTTCTATATAGCACTTACATATTACACAACACTTTCCATTTTCTGCTCCCATTGGGGTTCACAATTTTGAAATTCACCTATTAGCATGTTTTTGGTGGTGCATGGAGCCTGTACAATGGCACAAGTAGTCTTTGGAGTTCTGTATTATAGAGCCATAGGCATTGATGTTGGAGGAAGAGTGAGGAAAAGGAGAAATGGTGGTTCTACTGTTAGCACTGTTGCCTTGCAGGACTGGGGTCCGAAGTTTGAATTTGACCAAGGACAACATCTGCATGGAGTTAAATTAAGGTAATTTTTATGAAACAAGAGGGAAAATGTAGAAAAGTGTATGTAGACATTGTCCTTGGTAGATTTAAACAGCCAGCAGTGCTCACCACTGAGCCACCATGCTTCTTCTGTCTTCTTCCTCCTCCTTCTTACTCTCGGAAACATACACCACACAGATCTTGTCTTTGGTCAGATTTGAACCTAGCCCCAACACTGCAAAGCAACAATGTCAGCCACTGAGCCACACTAGATGATGACGATGACCAGCACCACCACACCAATTTTGAGGGATATTGCCAAACTAATTTGAATCAAACCTAACTTTTTGCCAAAATTTGGTGAAACTGACAAACTTTTCAAAAGTTCTCTCATTTCTAATTGTGACAATGAAAATTTTAAATAAAGTCTTCAAAAATTCTTGAGAAATATATTTAACCTAAAAAACTTGATTTCTACAAATGATCTGTTTCTGATGATACACTCCCTATAAGGCATTGATAAAGAAACACATTTAGGATAGCTGCCATATGTACAAGTGAGGAGTTGGCAATCAAACAGCTTGCATTAAAGGGGTTGTAAACTATTGATGGCCTATCCTCAGGATAAGTTAGCAATAGTAGGTTGGCGGGGGTCCGTTATTGGTGCTCCCTGCTGATCAGCTGTTTGCTGGGCTGGTATACTCATGTACTGAACTGATTTTTGCAAGAAGCAGACAGCTCTGAACTTACTGTGGTGGCCAGGCTTGGTATTGGTTTGTCCAAGCTCCACTGAAATGTATAGAAATGTACGCTGCTATACCAAGCCTGGCCACTGCAGTCAGAACAGAGCTGTCTGCTTCTGGCAGAAAACAGCTCAGTGTACAAGCACACTGGCCTGGGAAAAAGTTGATCAGCCGGGGGCCCTGGCAAAGAACCTCCATCAGTCTACTAATGATAACTTATTCTGAAGATAGGCCATCAGTAGTTTATAACTGGTCAGCCCCAT
Source organism: Eleutherodactylus coqui (assembly GCF_035609145.1). Classification (NCBI taxonomy): domain Eukaryota; kingdom Metazoa; phylum Chordata; class Amphibia; order Anura; family Eleutherodactylidae; genus Eleutherodactylus; species Eleutherodactylus coqui. The sequence continues at coordinate 124,075,864 of NC_089847.1, read as the reverse complement.
TAGTTTCAATGAATAGGACAGCAAAAGTATAATAAGATATACAATATAAAATAAAGTCCGGTCAGTATCTATGCTTACGGGTCAATATTCTTTGGTGAATTTGCTTGGCTGTTCCAGAGCTACGAAGGGTGTAATATCTTATTTATAGAGACAGATGCTTTCTTACTATTTCCAGCGATTCCCAATAAAGGTTAAAAGAAAATGGGAAAAACATTCAGGATGTATTAGTGAAGATAAACGGGCCGCAGGGTGGCGTATGATTCCAGTGATATCTCTATCTGAAAGTTGAGTATCACAATTGTATTTAGTGCATAGAGTTTATCGTACTTCATTAAAGTTGTTTAACATGAGTATTAACTTAAACTCAGACTGCCCAAAATGCTACATGGACGGTGCAGATGTAATGCTTATGGTCTGGGCTTGGGTAAAATTGTGTGAATTTTGGAATGAGGTACTAGAGATAATTAAAAATATATATCTTATTGATATTGGCCCTAGTCCCAGAACTTGTATACTGGGTATCGTTGCTGGGCTTGATAGGTGCACTCGTCTGGGAATTCAGGGAACATTGTATCAGGTGTGGAAGCTGATTGCTGCCCGTTGGATGTAGTTTGCCCCCCACCCCACCCCCCTACCACCACCACTACCACCTGCCCCCGACAAAAGGAGATTTTGCCGCAAAAATAAGGCAGGTTACATCATTGGAAAAGGGGAATATATAAATAAAGAGGGCATTTGACTAACTTTGAGGAAGTTTGGGGAAAATGGTCTGATATATATAATGAATAGTTCGCATTGAGTGCTCGTTGCATTGAGGTATTATAGGAAAGTTGATGCAATTTAGAAAAGGTTAGGGGGAGCGATGAGAAGGTTAGATTTTTCTTTGTATGGGTCTAAAATGTTATTTCTGGTGATGGGCGTGATTATGAATTGTTTAACTATAACTATGATTAATTGCATTGTTTAGATGGGGTAATGGGATGTTTTAGGAATTTAAGGCTACTTTCACATCTGTGTCGGGGATCCCAGTCCCTGTTTGGGAAGCAGGAAAGGGGAAGCCCATGGCCAAATGGCTCCATCTTATGATGGAACCAAACAGCGCTGAACGGACCCCATTGACTATAATGGAATCCAATCGCTTTCCATTCAGCTGCCTGGCTTTTAGCCGGAAAAGAAAAACCACGGCATGCGAAGCTCTTTCTTCCGGTATTCTGTGCAGAACCTGCGAAGGAACCTCCAACCAGAGGCTCCAACGCAGATGTGAAGCCACCCTTATACTAATGCACGTAGAAATGTGTCAAAATTAAAAATATAATGATCTGCATAAAAAAAAAAAAAAAACTTTATAGAATAAAAAAAAGAAATCTTTGCAGCAAATTTGAACTAATAGAAAACAGTCGGAGATTTTACAAGTATTTAACTAGAAACTCTGACTAATCATACCCAAAATCCAGGGCTGTGGTTCAGTCCAGCAAAGTATTAGGAAAAAGTCCTATAAATATCCCAACAATTCCCCATGCCATATCCTGTATCACACCATGTATTTTACCTAATGCGAAGTCTGAATATTCTACAAGTCACATAGAAACTTTTCTCACAATCACAAAGAATCTAAGTATAGCGCGACTCTTGGCTGCGCTCGGAATATATTCATAAGAGCTAATATTAAAGCCTAATATATTCCAAACTCTGCCAAAAAACGCACTCGACTTTAGATTAAAGCTTGCAATTAGTAAAAATCTAAAAGGAGAGAACATAAGAAGACCCTGTAGAATGGGTACAAGGACGCAGCACTGTAAGTAGGGCTATATACAGAGTCAGAACGTGTATTTGCTACAGCTGAATAAAGCAGGTTGACCTGTGTTCTCGGATCCTAAGATGCACATTAAAAGGGCTTTATGACAGCTCTCAGCCCACTAACCCATGCAAATTGCTGCATTCCCTGGAGCTGAGTGATGGATGGGACTTGCTGAATCAGTAGCATTTGGTTGAGTGGGAGCTGGAGAGCAGGAACTGTCCTTTCAGCACCATGATATCCCAGAGGGGAAGGGAAATGTTTTCTGTAGATCATCTTTGTAGCAGGCGAAGTGTCAAAGGCTCCCAAAGCAATGAATACTTCACTTAGCATGGCATTTTGATCTGTGGCAGTAACATTGCAGCTACCCTGCATAGTAAGTTGTGGAAGGAGTTGAGATATTTGCTCATAGGAAAGTTCTCACCTGTTGATAGATATGGATACAGTGTGTTGCTAAAGTCTGTACAGCATAGTTAAAAGGACACAATTAAAGTGGCAATATGCACCAGCGCCATATTAAAGGAAATCAGTTATGCAAAATGAAAATAGAACAGCGCCACCTATTCGAAGGCAGCATTCCTGCAAGCCAATGTCAGACCTTGTAATATACAGGGGGTGGACAAAAATATGGAAACACCATACGAAATGCATGGGATTTTAATCATCAGCACTGAACTGCCCTTTTGACTGCTTCTTGGCTGGGAGCTTTCCTGCCAAATGTGTGTTTACTTCACCTCTTGCCCTGCTCTGGGTGGTTTGGGGAGCCGACTGGTAATAGCAGCTGAGTGGCCCAAACCCCTGACCAATGGAACCTTGTTATACGGGCAGATGTTCACGTCTTATTGAAATATGATCTATATTCCCATGTAACTTAAAGGGGTTGTCTCGCGGCAAGCATCACAATTTTACATCACCCCATTCCCCCTGTCACCCCCCTGGCATAAAATAGCAAATTAAAGCGGTTTTTAAACCGTTTGCTACTCACCGATCCGACGAAATAAGGAGTTTAAAAAATCTTCTCCCTGAGATGGCCGCCGGTCCTTTCCCAGGGATGCACTGCGGTTTTCTCCTATGGTGCACCGCAGGTCTTCTCCCATGGTGCATCATGGGCTCTGTGCGTTCCATTGCCGATTCCAGCCTCCTGATTGGCTGGAATCGGCACACGTGACGGGGAGGAGCTACGATGACGACGCGGTGACCAGCTCTCCGGCACGAGCGGCCCCATTCACCAGGCAGAAGACCGCACAGCGCAAGCGCGTCTAAAAAAGCAAGAAGCCAGCAAAATTAGACGGCACCATGGAGACGTGGACGCCAGCAACGGAGCAGGTCAGTGAATAACTTCTGTATGGCTCATATTTAATGCACGATGTACATTACAAAGTGCATTAATATTGCCATACAGAAGTGTATAACCCCACTTGCTTTCGCGAGACAACCCCTTTAAGGCAGGCATTTCGTACAGTGTGTCCATATTTTTTTGTCCACCCCCTATAAATGCTGTCTTCTAGTATATTTCCCAGAGGAGTATGCATGGTGTTATAAGTCTATTCACACTTTGTAATCTAGGGACTCTCCCTAAGGATAAACCATACCCTTCCTAACTCACGTCTATAGACCTCTTACCCAGCCAAACCAGCAACCTACTGCACATGAGGGGCAAAAATCCTGAAACATGCACCCTGAATCTGTGCATGATTCTCTTTTACTTCTAGAGAATATTCTGTCTATTCTCAATCATTGTTAATATGTTTGCTAAAAGGCCAGAAATTGGCTTTCGGGATGCTGCCTTCTAATAAGTGACACTGTAGAGGCATTGTTCGATCTGCATATTTCCCAGCAGAGCATGGCCTTTTAAGTCTCCAAATAACTTCTAGATGAACTTCTGATTTCCTCTGTAATGTAAAGAAATCAGTTATTTACATTTTCCCCTATCTATGGGGGAATATAGACAAACTAATCAATACCTTTTCTTTTAGGGCCCTCCGTTGCCCTGAAATTGCTCTTTACAAGCATATGTGTGCCATATGCTAATTAGGAGCAATCATCCAGTGGATGGTTCACTCTTTAGGAATAAATCTTGGTATTTGTATAGCGCCAACTTATTCCACAGCGCTTTCAGGTAATTATTACTTATTACCCCCCACCAAGCTGGGTTCTCATTTTACCGACCTCAGAAGGATGGAAGGCTGAGTCAACCTTGAGCCAGCTACCTGAATCACGCGGGGATCGAACTTGCAACCTTCAGGTCATAGACGAGAGCTTACACTCTGCACCAAACGAGGCTCCCATGCAAGTTCTCTCTTTCTGCCTCAACTCCATCCATTGGCAGATGGTAAACATCCCATGCTTGAGCAATATTTCTTACTTCTGAGACCACAAGTGATCTCTGTAAGCTTTGGAGAAACCTGACATCAAGTGTATAATTTTTCTACAGCCTCAACAGGGAGAATAAAGTATTACAGAGTGTCCATTCAAGTCAATGGGCTGTCTGTCTTTGTTTTCTAAACAGGACAACCCCTTAAACTTTAAGAAGTGTTGAGACTGAATTAGTGGGCTTCTTCCAGCTTTGGTCTTCTGACCACTGTCCTAATTCTCAAATATCTACGTTGAGTTAGTCACAATTAGTGTTGAGCAAACCAAACCAGTAGAGCCTTGAGTTGGATCAGACTTTGCTAAAGGTTTGGTTTGGTATGAACCTGACAAAGCTTTTAGAAAAGCTCTACCCGAAAAAGGGTTCTTACTGGTTCAGTTTGCTCAACACTAGTCCTGAACACTGGTGTATACGACTGTCTAAGAACCATAAAAGTCTCTGAGAGTGTTATGCATGGCTTTTATGGCTCTTAGACAGTCTTATATACCAGTTTTAGGAGTTATGGTGAACTTCCGTTTTGTCTCAAACTGATTTGGACCAAACCAAACAGTTTGAAAAAGTTCAGTGAATCGGCAAAGCCAAACTTTTCAAAAGTTTGCTCAGCATTAGTCACAATGCTAGATAAAGACAGGTACAAAAATAGTTCACTAGGTCATGTAACGAGATCAAAACCTAATGGGGAAAATTTAAGCAAGGAACACTGACAACCCAGTGGAGCCATAAGTGAATTGAAGAAGGATTGAGCCACATCTTTATTAAAGTAGTTGTCCCACAAAAACACCTTGGTTCCTATCCAAAGAATAAGGGTTCTGAGTATGATTGAATGGTAGTTCCATTAAAATAAATGGAGCAGTAGTGCGCATTCTTGTCCATCATGCCATTCAGTCAGCAACAATTAGTACCCCATTCTCATAATCATTGAAGGTTCGAGCACTAGAACCCTTATTTATCAGATACATATCCTATATCTTGTACATAAGGGACAAGTGCTTTTCATGACACAAACCATTTAACTAAGCTGCATGCCCACCAGGTCTAAAAAGTATTACTGAAGATCAGTTTTTTTCACAGCAGCATGAGAGCAAAGAACAAGTATCGTACTTGCTTTACTATGAGGCTGGTACCATAGGCCCTAGAACAAGTCTGGTATGTTACAATGCTACTGATATAAATGGGATCCAATGAACTATCCATGAATGAACTTTTAATCTGTAAACAATTAAATGCATCCTCTTAGTTACTTCATAAGTCAAATGGATGACAGAATAATCTACCACAGTGCCATCAATTGGAAGGTAGCTACCCTATGAGTCAATATCCAATCTTTTAACTGGCCTTGCAAAATGATCGGGGGCATGAGTCAAACCAACATACTAAAATATCCATCTACAAACAACAGTTTCAGGGTTCTTGCCCATCATCAGTGCACAGTAGGATTCTGGTTGGCTGGGTGAGAGTCCATCAATATATGTGTATCAGGGGATGCACCCCTCTCCTTGTGGAGAGAGTACCACATTTGCATAGCTTTTTCCCAGGAAGCATTGCGTGGTCTGTTAGACTCCCTACACCCTTGTGGTAAGTACAAAATATGAGATTAGCGCTCCAATAGGGGGTGGAGAGAATGGCAATGTACTTAAAAAGGAGAAGATAGAATGGAACTCACCCCGGACGTAACCGGACCCTGCAGGGAAGGTCACGATTCTTCTAATGGTCCTAGATGGCAGGTGGTGCCAAAGGCTGGTCCAATTACTGGTCAGGAGGACATCCCAGGGGGGGGGGGGGGGGGGGGAGGGCATCACAGGGTGACTCTAGGCAAGAAATTACCAGAGGCGGCAGAAAGCAATGGAAAACAAGCAAAAAAAACCCTGGTGCTCCAGTAAGTTGGTATGAAGAAACCTTGTGGTGCTTGCCATGAGGAGAAACACTATCTCCCTGGAACTTCCTAAGTTCAAAAAATGTATCCCAATTGCTTAAGTTTAGTTTAAAAGTACAATGCTTTTAACTAAGATCTAATAAAGCTTGAGCATTCATTAACTGTCCAACCCGAGCCTTGTGCACTTATTATTACCAGCAACTTGTTCTTTCCAAGCAACCTGTACCCAAAAATATGTAAAGTGAAACTTGGTGAGAGAAATTGCAGCCTGGATAAGATTTACGCCCTGTCATTTGTTTTGCCTATTTCTCTCTCTACCGGATAAACATAAAAACACAAAATTACAGCATATTTCAATTGGAAAAGCTTTTAAAATGCTCTAATTTTCCATCTCGGAGCCGAAACTGGTGGAGCCTGTGGCACAATGTATATGAACAGTCATTACTTAGAAATTAATCTCAGCTTCTAAACTGAAATGGCTTTTTTGTGCTCCCGGTGGGAATGACCTGAAAAAAGTTTACCTTCAAAATTTATATTGCCGACGTGTTTATACTTGGCATTAATAAAATTGCTTTGTGTACAGTATTCAATGAATGCGGAGGTAATGGAGAATGGGCTTATTATACCGCTAGAAATGGGGGTTTATCATTTGTTTTATAGAGGTTCAATAAATCATGTCTAATACCGAATGCAGGACGGATAATTAACTGACCCCGAATGTTAATAAGGCAGAAACTATACCGTATTTATAGGATTCCCCTGTGAAGTGATACAGCTAAACAGGGCCTTGAAGGAAGGCATGATAGGACATTTGTGCCACTGGCGGGTACCAACAGGCCACTGTGCATGCCGTCTTCCTCAAGTGAAGAAAGGAGGGTCTATTTACAACAATGTGGCAAATTGAAGCTTGACAACGTAAAATTTTCTAAATTTCATGCCACGCCTTGCAGGTAACTTTAACCCTTTCCAATCCAATTTGTATCTTGGTTTTCCTAGGGGGCTTACTCTTTTTCTGCCGTTATACAACAGCGCTATATGCTGGCTAAAGCCAGTACTGCATGAGGTGACATGTTGCATAGGCTCTGACAGCAGAGAGGGTTGCAAAATACAGTAAGAGAACTCTGATGGACGTCTTCCAACATCAGAGCTGTACAGCCTTAAATCATAATGTCTTCAGACGTCAGACAGTGGATTGGAAAGGGTTAAGTCTACATTGTCTCTAGTCAAAGATGTTACTATTATCTTAACTGCCTTTTTTTATTAAAGGCCCTTTCTACTCTGTGAAATTATTTAGTGAGGAACCAGACAATTCAAGAAGGGTTGGAGCTATGTTGTCTCATCCATTGACACTGTAGCTGCACCATAAAGTGACCCGGGCCTACTGGAAGCAGTTGCATTACTCATTTTCATTGCAGGGAAGTGAGTGAGCTCCTCTGCTGTTCCCGAATATTTCTCCCTCCCTCTCTAGTTTTTGTGTTGCCCCCCTGGGCAACAAGTCCATAGTCTATGGGATTGGGCGTGTGCAACAACTCCACCTGCTACATCAAGATCTAAGCAGCAGGTAGGTGGTAATATGATGCAGCAGTAAGTCGTTGAAGGCAAGAATATTTTTTTCAGCTAGTCAAAAAACGTTACACATTATACAGAATAGACGCTTCATGGAAGGGCACATTTCTTAAATGTTTCTTGCAGTATGGAGTCAACCAGTAATTGGCCTTATGGCCACATGGGGTAACATATATACACAGCCTACAGGACACAATGCACAGGCTTTGTGCCTCAAGATTAAATGTTGACAAAGTGCTTGTCATATTGCCAGTCCAGAGGGGTACCTTCCTTAGAGGGGTGATGAGCAGGTGGCTATTCTGGCTCTTGCTTTCTTCTCTACTACTCACCCGAGGCATTATCCATCCAACAGTACCATGCCCATTTAAGGGTGATGCATGGGCAAAGCATGAACTCCTGTGACCCATCAGCACTAGCCCTGATGCTGTTTCTTCTCTAAGAACACGTCTCTTTCATCACAGTATAGTGGGAATGGTTGATAGTTTGGTTGCGGTCTGGGAGTTAGTGATCGCCATTGGTGTGATCATCTGCTCAGCATGGATGAAGACTCCTTCTTCTTTCATGCTCTCCGCCAAGGCTGCACAGACATCTGCAACCATCCTCTGATCATTTCAGCCACAGTGACCATTTGAGAAATACAGGCAGGCCTGGGATACCGAGCCTGGACTACTGGCCCTCCTTATGGAGGTTTAATGGGCTCTCTGTGCTGCAGAAGGGCCTTGTCCTGCATTCAAGTGCCCACCATGCAGCATATGCCACATTGACTGGGCTAAGAAGATGTCTGCCAGTGCTTTAATAATAGGGTTTCTCCGACTCTATTACATCATTTGGTGATGCACTAGCCACAAAATCAAGGGGGAAAGACTTTGTTCTCCCATCCAATGATGCTGAAGCCGTCTCACCAAAGGGATGAGACTTGATCAGAGTGGGCACTTGTTTCCATTTTGCAGATGTGAGTGATTTCCTCCGTTCTCTTATAGTGTCCTGTAGACAAAGGGAGCAGTTTTACCAATGCATGAAAAACTCACAAAGTAATGGGCTTTGTAGTGCAAGATTGTCCAATATTTAGACAGCATGAGAATGATCTGCAGGCTATTCTCATGCTTCAGTTTTCTCTTTCCAACCATCAACACTGACTAGTAAATTTGTCCAAAATATTAGGAAAACTCTTCTTTTGGGAAGTCCAATAGTAAGACCAATAACATTAATCATAATGGACTATTGGTGCAATATTTGACCTGGAATATACACTTTTCATGTTTTTAAACTCTCGCTGGCTTCTGAGCATTGAATTCGAGTTAGCCTTCTATTCAATATACAGACTTCACATTTCCTTCTCTCCCAAAGCCAGTTATTTACTCTTGAAGGCGTAATATTTCTTCACTGCAAATTTGAACAGCAGAAAATAATTTGTTTTACAGCTGTTGTATCCAATTCTGCAGCGTCCACATTTGCACACCGGCCCCGGAAGGATCTTTTGTGACAAGTGCAGAGGAGACGTTGCTACCTATCGCATCTCCTCAGTCTCACTCAATTTCACAGATGAGTTCTACGTTCCATGGTGCCCTTTATGATTCGCTTGCTGCTGGGTGTGATAGCCATACATTTAATTCACCGTATACAGGGATGTAATAGAGGTGACTGGAAAATAATCTCCAATTGTAAGCAAATAGATTCAGTCTGTTATTTACAATATATCAAGACCAGCAGGAAGTCCAACAAGAGCAATCATTTAGGAAGTCATTGACTGATAGTTATCCGTGATTTTACATAATTAGGGAATATTATACAGTCAATACATAGAAGTAGACAGACAAAATACAGAAGGTCTGGAAAGTCTTCACACCCTCTCACTTTTCTTACATTTTGCTATGTTTTGGCCTTCTGCAAATTAAAAAAAAAATCAAGTTTTCCCTCACCATTCTATACTCAGTACCCCATAATGACAAAGTGAAAACAGAATGTTAGAAATCGTTGTACTTTTTTTGAAAAAAGTAGGTATTCACACCCTGTACTCAGTTGAAGCACCTTTAGCAGCAATTACAGCCTCCAGTCTTCTTAGGTATGATGCCACAAGGTTTGCACACCTGGTTTGGGGGATTTGCTGCCATTCTTCTCTGCAGATCCTCTCATGCTCTGTCAGGCTGGATGGTGGCCGTCTGTGGACAACTATTTCAGGTTTCTTCAGCAATGTTTGACTGGGTTCAAATCAAGGCTCTAGCTGGGTCAATCAAGGGCATTCACGGAGTTGTCCCTAGGCCCCTCCTCTGTTGTCTTGGCTGTGTGCTTAGGGTCATTGTCTTGTTGGAAGGTGAACCTTCTGCCCAGTCTGAGGTCCTTTGTGCTCTAGATCAGGTTTTCATTAAGAATATCTCTGTACTTTGCTCCATTCAGCTTTCCATCAACCCTGATTGGTCTCCCTGTCCCCCAGGACGATGCTGCCACACCAGGCTTCACTGAAGGAATGGTATTGGGCAAGTGATGAGCAGTGGTTTCCTCCAGACATAATGCTTGGAATTAAGGCCAAACAGTTCCATCTTGGTGTCATCAGGCCAGAGAATCTTGTTTCTCACAATCTTAAAGTCCTTTAAGTACTTTGTGTAAACTCCAGGCAACTTTCATGTGTCTTTTACTGAGGAGGCTTCTTTCTGGCCACCATGCCATAAAGCCCAGATTGGTGGAGGCTGCAGTAATGGTTGACCTTCTCGAAGTTTCTTCCGTCTGCACACAGGATCTTTGGAGCTCAGCCAGAGTGACCACTGGTCTCTTGTTCACCTCTCTTATCAAGGCCCTTCTCCCCCAATTACTTAGTTTGGTGGGTCGGCCTTCTCTTGGAAGAGTCCTAGTTGTTCCAAACTCCTTTCATGTAATAATTATTAAGGCCGCTGGGCTCTTGGGGACTTTCAGTGCAGCAGAGATATTTTTGCAGCCTTCTCCAAATCTGTGCCTCCCAATCAGCACAATCCTCTCTCTGAGCTCTACAGGCAGTTCTTTGCTCCTCGTGGCTTGGTTTTGGCTCTGATATGCATTGTGAGCTGTGAGAAGTTATATAGACAGGGGGTGTCTTTTAGAATTCTGTCCAATCAACTGAATTTCCCACAGGTGACTCCAATCACGGTGTAGAAAGATCTCAAAAGTGATCAAAAGAAATGGGAGGCCCCCAGAGGTAAATTTCAAGTGTTGTACCAAAGGGTGTGAATACTTATGTCAAAGCAAGATGCTAGTTTTTCATTTCAAAATTTTCACAAAGATTTCTAACATTCTGTTCTCGCTTTGTCATTATGGGTTGTTGAGCGCAGAATGATGGGGAAAACTGGATTTCTTTTTAATTTGCATAAGGCCACAACATAACAAGATGTAAACAAGTGAAAGGGTCAGAAGACTTTCCGGACCCATTGTAAGTTTTCATAAAAGTTTTTAAAAAATGAAGTTTTCATATAGTAGAGTCATTAGTAGAGTGCAAGAGTCATAGTAAAGACTGACTGAGAGAAAGAAAATGAGGAAGAATGAAACTGCACTAACATGCACATTAACAGATGATTCAGGGTCTGCAGAACACTGGAAGCACAGTATAACTACAAGGAAAACTTGTATGCTGATTTCAGCCTTTGTTACCTATATCAGAAACCAAGGAAACCATATGGATGTCTTTAATTTGGATTAGGTACCCAGAGACCCATTAGATGGTGCTAATAAACCTATAGGACTCTTTTTCAGAGCTTTCTTCAGGTATCACCAGTGTTCTGTTGATGCTCCGACTTCATAAGATGTTTTTTTCCTAAATTTATACTCTGGAGACACAATAGTAATGTAGCAGAAATGGAACAACCAATTCTCGGTTTTCCTGAACTTCTGGATCCGCTCTTCTTGATTAGAGCCTCGGCCACCTCACATGATCTTCTGTTACCGACCATCGGCATGACCTCAGTTCTGTCCTGGATTTTTAATGGCATCTTCTGGTGCCGGAAAAGACATGTGATTAGTGTTCTCCATACCACATAAGTTAACGTAACAACTTTATTAATACTCAACAGGACATCATCCAGAACTCGAAAATGGTTGCAAGTATTGGAAAATGACCACATCTATCAATTTCTGATTAAGGTCTGCCCTTAAATCTTGTATATTATGCATCCTTTTCCACTGACGGTTCTTGGACAGAATCCAAGACGGCTTTCACCAAGGTAGCCACAAGCACCATCATTGTGCCAGAAAGTTCTCACCCACCCATCTAAATGTTCCAAAAGCATTCCTACTTGTATCTATTTTCATTCAGAAGATATTCCGGTTGGCTCTGAATCAAACATTGGTAATCGATCCGAAAGCAATCGGCTCTACCTGAAACCGTTGCTACTCGAGGTAATTATTTCCATAGGAATCAATGTAAATCCAATTATTTTGTTCTAGACATTCCAAAAAACACACCAAACCACATTTAATGGAGAAAAAATGTGGTTTTTAATACCAAAAATAATAATAAATGAATATAAAAGGCTACTGTAAAGAATAAATGAACATTTAACATGTTATTGAACATGTTACTGTGTGTTATCTGTGGTGTTACATAGAACTGCAGGTCACATCTACTACATCATCTGTCCTGAGTGTTATCACTGTGTTCTCTGTGCTGTTACATAGGACTGCAGGTGACATCTGCTGTACTACAGTACCTCATCTGTTTTCAGCGTTATCACTGTGTTCTCTTTGGTGTTACATAGGACTGCAGGTGACATCATTATCTGTCCTCAGCGTTATCACTGTGTTCTCTGTGCTGTTACATTGGAGTGCAGTTGTACAGTACTGTTCTGTACTAGTGTATCACCTGTCACCGATTATGTAGAAGGGTGGGCTGCATTAGCAGCAGGAGGAGACGCCCAGCAAGAAATCATGTGGGTTCAGCAGCAAGGTCATGTGGGCCGGCACAAGCTGGTGTTATTAGAGGCAACCAATGTTAATAAAGACAGAATTATGGCTAAAAAAACGCAGCCGTACTCAAAATCAGCCTTAGTAGATGTCAATGCTAGTAAAGGTTTTACTGTATATATATATTTTTTTACTTTTGCACACTATAATCCCTTTTTTTCTGGAAAATTATTTATTTTTGGTCTTGCTTCATTTAACTCCTTCCTGCTCCAGGACGTACATTTACGTCCTGGACCGTCGGGGTATGTATGCAGAGAGGTTGAGGGGTGACCTCTCTGCATACAGGGCGGGCGTCAGCTGTTTACTGCAGCTGACACCTGCGGGCAATAACAGCTGACACCTGTGGGCAATAGCAGCTGACACCTGCAGGCAATAGCAGCTATTAACTCTTTAAAGCTCCCGAACGCTGTTCGGGGGTCCCGTCCGCCCCCACCCCGCGGTGAGATTGGGGGAGCCGTGAAAGTCCCCAGGGCTGCCTTGAGAGACTGCCTATCAAGCCATGCCCGTGGGGTGGCTTGATAGGCTGCCTGTCAGAATGCAGTATAGTAAAAAAAACCTATACAAGTTTGGTATTGTAGTAATCGCACTGACCCATAGAATAAAGTTATCATGTCACTTTTGTTGCAGTTCGTGCACCGTAGAAACAAGACGCACTGAAAGATGGCAGAATGTCGGGGTTTTTTTTAAAATTTTACTCCACTTTGAATTTTTTAAAAGTTTTTCAGTACATTATATGGTACTTTGGATAGCACCATTGAAAAGTACAACTCGTTCCGCAAAAAAAAAAAAAAAAGCCCTTATACAGCGACGTTGAGGGATAAATAAAGGAGTTACGATTTTTTTAAGGGGGGGAGGAAAAAACGAAAATGGAAAAAAAAGGGGCCGCGTCATGAAGGGGTTAAAGACCCACAATTTTTTTCCCCTTTTAGTGACAGAGCTCTTAAAGGGTTTGTTTTTTGTGTGACCAGCTGTATTTTTTAGTGGTGCCAGTCTGAGGTATAAATATTAATTTTTTTTATCAACTTTCCTGCATTTTTTGAGAAGTGGAAGGAAGAAAAAGAGCATTTTGTCTTTTTTTTACAGTGTTCAGCATATAGGATAAATAATGTGTTCATTTTAAAGTACAGGGCATTATGTATGTGGTGATACCAAAGATTTTTTTTTCACTTTCTTCTAAGATGATATACGGGACTTGAACTTGTGTTCCTATGATTGTTCAGATAAAGCCATGCAGTACTTCTGTATTGCAGTGTACTATCAATGCTGTTTTACTTCTGACATTCATTAAAAGCTTGGAGGCCACTCCTAAGCCTTTGATTGCCATGGTAATCCACTGTCCTGATCGCATCGTGGATGGCCGATGGGCTGACAGATGGTACTCCCTCCATCTGTTAAAGGGGTATTCTATTTTTAATTGATGACCTATTCCCTGGACCACCACCCATGTCCATCAGCTGTTCATCTGGCCTCTTGACAGTGCAGCAGGCCAGACTTTATCATTAGTGGTCAGAGGAGGAAGTCCGCCCACTAGCTTCACTCCCATCGAAATCAATGGTACCGCTGCAGTGCTCCTACACTTCCTGCTCAGACTGCCAGTATGCTACATTACTGACCATATTGCTCACTCCCCAATAAAGACTAAGACAGACATGCTGGCATTTAACACATGGGGTAAGCCACAGCTTTAATTATTAACATTGTAACATAACTTTAATCATTTAACCTTAAACAACTTCCCATACATCCCACAATAACTTTATTACAGTCCCATATGGTGCCAGAAAGCCCGCTCAGATCTAAACCGAGCTAGAAGGATCGCCTTTCTTTAAACACAAAGCTGGCATGGGAAGCTATACCGCCTAAACCAGCTTTGACAACTTCCAATACTACCTCACTTCTGGAACCTACCTAGCCCTTCCTCCAGGGCCGGTGGGTGTCTTTTCCTTTCTACACTATCTTCTGGAAACTTCCCCCCTATCCCACCACCATCTTTTATCCCTTTAACTCCTCCCAACTTTTTAAACAAAAACTTGCTCACCCAATTCTGACTCTCTACCCCCCCCTCCCCAGTCCCTAGGCAGCTGCATTATCCCCTACAGCTGCCTAACAAGGACCACAGTCAGGACATAATACCCTATCCTGAGCAGGAATGTAAAAGCAGTGCGGCGCTCCCAACGATTTCAATGGAAGTTAAGCCGGTGCTCCAACTTCCTCCTCTGACCACTAATGATGACATCTGGCCTGCTGACAGTGCAGTGGACTAAATGATCAACTGATGGATTGGGATCCTGAGCGGCATACCCCTATCCATCAACTACTGATGACCTATCCAGGGGATAGATTGATAGATGGAGGTCAAGCCCTGAATGCCCCTTTAACCACTTAGATGCTCTGGTCAGCATTGACTGCGCCATCTAAAAAAATTAAACAACCAGGGTTGGAGTAATCTTTGTCCCTGGCCTTTAGTGCGGGATGCCAGCGGTATAATACAGCCGGCACCTGCAAGTGATGGCACGGGCACAGCCCCTGGAGCTCGCGCCATCACACTACTACAATAGTATACATTAAGTACCAAAAAAACGGAAACCTGATGGAATGGAAACCAACGAAAATCTTTCCGTTTGCTTTCCGTTTTTTTGAAACCCTATTGAAATCAATGGGGAAAAAAACGGAACTTTTTTTTATTTTTCAGTTTTATTTCAGTTTTTCTCCTCCAGAGAGATGGAAACCCTGAAGGGAGCCCAACGCAGGTGTGAAAGTAGCCTTACTACTACACATCGGCAAACGAGAAATCCCATCTAACCCTTTCTATCTCTGCCATATGCTGAACAATAACCCCATCAAGTGGATACACAACCACAAGCTGATAAACCTCTCTGGCGTTGCGTCGTATCGCTGCCAGGTCACTATCATTTTTCTCCTATTGTTTATAGGTAATTTGTTCTCGCTGCCAGCCGCGCTGGCAGCTCCTATAAAGCAATAACGGCGAGATCCCGTGTGTTGTCCCAGAGGGGCACCACATCATGTACCTCCCTGAGAAGCCAACCTATTAGGGATTGAAAGAATTAAATGTAAGGACTTCAGCAAGTAAAATAGTGCGGAGCGAGGCTGGAGTAAATTACGGCGCTGACGAGCGGCAGTACTTACCAGGCGGCTGATTTGTGGGCTGCTTATTAATGTCAGGATATCAAGATAAACTTTACTTCATTGAATTATGGCTGTAAATAGCGGCGCTGTAGCTCGCCCGGGCCAGACCCGTAACTCACCTCCGCGTGGAGGGTGGACCTTTAAATCTAATCTGCAAGAACAATATTGGCCGTGATTTAAGCTGAAGTCTTAAACTAGCTATAATTCCATAGGATGCGGGCAACAAATAAACATGTAGCAGAGCCGAGCCGGTGACTTAACTCTTTGGGGCTGCATTATTAGGGCAAGGTAAGGGTTGACCATATACCTGTATACAGAGTGCGCTCCAGGACTGGGACACTTAAAGCCTCTTTCACACAAGCGTCGTTTTGATGCTGTGTGGGGGCATCAAAAAAGTGCATCTAAAAGAACCCATGGTTCGCTATGGGTATTTAAGATGAACCATTTTTTGATTGGCCGAAAAAAAAACGTATGTCAAAAGATGGCGGAATGGATAACTTTTTTTTGATACCGAGATTTCTCTCCGTTTAAAGAAAGGACATGTCCTATCTTTTGACTGCACAGCGTCTGCGGCTCCCGTAGGGCTCTTTTACACGAGTGTAGCAATTTTCGTTTGGCCATGTCACGGTGCAACCGCAAATCATGTGAATGGGCGCACAAATCTGCAGTTTTTTGCGCCCGTTCAGGCAGCCAGGGTCGGTCGCATATATGCCGAGCCCGGAATGCCGTAGAGAGGGGGTATAAACTGCCTCCCCCTTTCCATCCATTGCCAGCTCTTGACAAGCTCATTGCCGGAGCTAGCATGCAAACAGCCTGCAAGGGGCGGAGAGGACAGAAGGGGGTGGGAGCAGGGGCGTAACTATAGAGGGTACAGGGGATGCGGTTGCACCTGGCCCCAGGAGCCTTAGGGGGCCCATAAGGCCTCTCTTCTCCATATAGGGAGCCCAGTACTATGAATAAAGCATTATAGCTGGGGGCCCTGTTACAGGTTTTGCATTGGGACCCAGAACCTTCAAGTTATGTCTCTGTGCAGCATGGATTAGGTATGGGTACGGGTACAGATACAGATAGAGGGGGGCCCCAGCTCCCCTTTTGTATCAGGGCCCCTGAGCCTTTACTTACGCCCCTGGGTGGGAGTTTAGCAGTTACGCTACTAAACTCCCTCCCACCTCCCTTCTCCGTCACCTAGCATAGACTCCCATAGGAGTCTATGGGAGCCACGACCGTATTCCGTCCGAAAGATAGTTCCTGAAAGATAGCCGGCGTAAAAGCATCCAGCTGAAATGCGCACCGTATGCGCTATCTTGGCCAACCAGGCACCTTTACGCTGCGGGTATACGCCCATCTGAACTGTTGCATTGGAATCCAATGCATCAGATAAGCAGCGTATATCACCGGACGTGAAAGCGTGGTCGATATACGTTCACGTGAAAGAGCCCACAGACTCCTATGGAAGCCGGCCGGCAAAAGGAGGGACGGGGGAGTGGCATACTCGCTAATAGCAGCTATGATGAGCTTCAGGCTGTTATTCGTTCACCCAATTGAACACTCAGACAGCCGCACTGTTTTAGCGCCACGATCTGAGCGTTAAAATGAGACACGTCTGAATAAGCCCTAAGGGTGGACAACTGTATATTGTCACTCCCTCAATATAATATACAAGATTTTGTTGGTCTGGGCTCACACTGCATTTGATGTGCGCCCAGCAGAGATGAGCGAGCATACTCGGTAAGACGATATACTTGAGAGAGCACCGCCTTTTTCGAGTACCTGCTGGCTCGCCCCTGAAGATTCGGGGGGGCCACGGGGGTCTTACAGGGGCTTTTACTGGATTTTCAGGGAAGGGCTTATATTTAAAGCCCTTCCATGAAATTAATTGACGGGGTGCCGGCATCAGACTCCTCTACCGCAGCTGTCATGTGTGACAGCTGCTGTAGTGAATTGAAGAATTTTTCTTCTGCATCTGTCACAGATGTGGCAGATGCAGCAGGGAATTCTTTTTACTAGCTGGGATGAAGGAAACATCTGCTGCATGCAGCAGATGTGTTCTTCATCCGAGCGGGGGTCACGGCAGCGGCAGACGGGTAAGTATATTTTATTTATTTTTTTATTTTTTTTACACTAAAATGTTTCTTTTTCAGGGAAGGACTTATATGTAAAGCTCTTCTCTGAAAAAGAATGCAGTGGTGCCAGCAGACCATTGTTTTCTATGGAGCCACTGGCAGCAGCCACAGCTTCATTGAAAACAATGCGTGCATTCACTATGGTGCACACATGTCTTATCTTTGCAGGCACATGCCTGTAAAGCACGGACATGTGCACACACCATAGGAAATGCATTAGGGCTAATAGTGGCGTGTTTTTGTGCGCGCGTATGCACGCACAAAATACACGCTCGTCTGAAGCCACCCATAGTAAGTTTCCCTTAATGTTTGTATATAAGTTGCCCCGTTGTATAGTTTAAAGCAGTGCAGAGGTAAAAGCCAGACCCTGGCCATGGTGAAAATCTTATTTAAAGTGGCTCTACAGCACCACCTTTATCAAAAGGCTACATATGGTATTGCAGCTCAGCTCCACTCACTAAAATGTTGATGAGTTGAAATACCGCACACAACCAGTGGCCAGGAGTGGTACTGTTTCTGGGATGAAGAATTAGTGTCAATAATATGCAACAAAGTGAGACTAAATATTACGCCACTGATCGCAATTAAAGCAAACTGTATATTTGTTGTGATTTCACCGTACAGCCGACTATTTTTAAAATTAATTGGCATTTCCACTATTAAAACCCATCAATTTCCGTCGCACCTGAAGCTCATTTTTCATTAATTTCCGCTAGACGGAACTAAACGCGGTTGACGCAAAGTTATTTACTGCTTAGCAAACTAAACTTGGAAATATAATTTAGCCTTTTAATTCTAAATTATGCAAAATAAATAAATGATGCTCACGGTGATTAGGAGGCGGCTATGAAAAGTAATTCGCTTGTAACAAGTGTTCTTATTAAACGCATGAAAGTAATAAAATGCAATTGTCAATTTGTAGCACCAGAAAGACGGATTTAAGACTCGTTTCCGGTATGTGAAGACTGCTGGAGACATTAGAGGAGGAAGGGTGAAGCTTGTCTCCTCAAGATGCCCTTTGGGATAAATAGATAACCGCGAACAATGGCGCTGCTATGTGAAGAACCAACACTGACAGCTCCTGACCAGAGATGAGCGGACCGATCCCGTAGAACCTGAATTCAGATCGAACTTGACTATAAGTTTTTTTTTCCACTATAAGCTCAAGTCAACGAGAATCCAAACCTCGGGCGGTTTGTTTTGGCCAAGCTGGAAGTTCATAAAAGCCCCTAAAACTAGTACCAAACACTGTCTGAGAGCAGTGCAGTGGTCTCCATTGGGGCTCAGTGATTAGCACTGTTGCCTTGCAGCCCCTGGTCCTGGGTTCCAATCTGACCAAGTACAACATCTGTATGAATTTAAAGAAACCCACACAAACCCAGGGAGAACATACAAACTCCATGTAGATATTGCCCTTGGTCAGATTTGAACCTAGGACTCCAGTACTAACCACTCAGTCACCATGCTTCTTCTCTGGAGAAAAATGAAGTGAAGAACTAAGAGGACTATATCTTTTCCTCCTCTGGAGAAGACACTCATTGGCTCAGTGGTTAGCACTCTTGGCTTGCAGTGCTGGGGTCACAGGTTTAAAGCTGACCAAAGACAACATTTGCATGGAGCTTTTATGTTTTCTTGTGTTTTCTCTTTTTCTTCTCCCCCTCTGCCATAGGAAGAATAAGGATGGTGGTTTAGGGGGTAGGAATTTTGCTTTGCAGTGCTGGAGTACTAGGTTCAATTATGACCAAGGACGACATCTATGTGGACTTTTACAACAGTGCTAATCACTTTCATTGTTCACCCCTTCCTGGGAGCCAAGCAGGGGGAAAATTGAAGTTCCAGAACTGGCATATGCCAGACCCCACACTGCGCCTGATGCACCCCACACTGTAATGGGGTTCGCCCGGCACGTCAGACAACATGTTTCTGGATAATATAATGCAGCATGTTGCTGTATTTCTTCCAGGACTTTATGCTGGATATTCCCTATAGAATCCAAATGAAGCTTCTAGTGCAGATATGACCAAGGCCATAAAGGGGTGATTTAAGGTTAGCAATATAAGGTCTGTTTTTTTTTCTCTAGAGACCCCTTACACCTGTTCATGATCTGCGCCTGTTATCACAGCTCATCCCTATTAGAGCAAATGGGGCCAAGAAGCTATTACTATTTATAAAAAGTGTAAAATCGATGTTTTGGGTTTGTGTAGATGAAACGTTCACCTTCCATTCAGATGCTGTGAAAGAT
Organism: Eleutherodactylus coqui; assembly: GCF_035609145.1. Taxonomy (NCBI): domain Eukaryota; kingdom Metazoa; phylum Chordata; class Amphibia; order Anura; family Eleutherodactylidae; genus Eleutherodactylus; species Eleutherodactylus coqui. The sequence goes on along the minus strand of NC_089847.1, from coordinate 124,055,824 downwards.
CTTCATGGCTTAGTCTCGCTTTACTTCAAGTTACCGCCTCGAAAATGGCTAATTAGTAAGGGATAGGAATATTACTGACTAATTATCTAGGGAGAACAGACTTTGAGATGTTCTACTTCATGGTTCGCCATAGAATTTATGAAGACGCCATTTTTACTGAGCGGTTATATTTCTACCTGCGGTTGGTGATATAGGATTGAGATGGAACTAATGAATGAATGGACAGTCACTCGTGAATGTCTATGTTCTCCATACAGTGCTGTGCTATACATTTAGGCACCTATTTCTTGTGTCATATGTACAGTAAAGGGTATTTACTGTGAGTAGAAAGGAAATATGTACATTATTTCTATTCCAGGGACCTATGCAAATTCAGTAAACACCTCCAACTGTGTTTCTGATCCATCTGAGAAGCATTCAGGAGGTTTACAGCTGCAAGTCATGAAAACTATGGCCAGGAGGAAAGATATAAAGGCCAGCAGCACTATGAAATCTCTTAGAGAACCAGCAATGGAAAAAAGGCCTAAGGTCACCATTAATGGTCAATGCATTCAGTTGTATAGGCAAGCTTCCTTCTACACTCAACCCTCACTTGTATAACATGGATGGATGACATTCATCTGAATGGCAGCCATGTAATGCTACATTTTCAGGTGGCAGCCATGGCTTCCTATGGCAAAATCAGCTGTACGCTGAGCATGCTCGAAGCAGAACCCTGGACACTGATCATCCAGGTGGCTGCATTTTGAAAGGTGTTGTCTCTTATATACTAGTAAGGAGGATATACTGAGGTGGAGCAATCCTGAGGTTTGAGATGGCTTGATGGCTGTGGGCAAAGAGCAGAGGTAGAGTTGGGGGTGCTGCCAACCAGGTGGATGCCTCATCCCAAGGGTGAGCATGGAAAATTGCGTAGAAACAACCATAAAGAACTGGTACACTGCGTTACTCTCAATGAAGAAATTTGTCAGGACTCGAACCTGGGACCTCCTGCGCTTCAGGCAACAGTGCTCTCCCCAGAAAGCTATCAGCCTGTTGAACAGCGCCTATGCTGAACGTGTTTCAATTTCTTGCTTCTGATAACCCAGTTCCTGTTTGGCTACACCCTGTCTTGCCCATCCTATATAACCTGGCCTGGCACCTCCCATCCTTGCGAGAATATTGTGCTTCCAGCCAGTATTCAAGCTCTTCCACCTGTCTCTGCTACCTGACATGCCTACCCGTGTACCGACACCTGGCTTCCCTGACTATGCTACTGGCCTGCTCTTCTGTATTGCGAACTGATACCTACCCATGTATCGACTTCTGGCTTTCCCAGACCATTCTACCAATCTGCACCGGTTACAACAAGAGAGTCCAACCCTGAACCGGATCATTACAAAATTCCTAACCGGTGGGTCAAAATTGATCAGTGTCAATACCAGAGCCGGTACCATAAAGTTGCATCCTCTGTATTGGTGCCTAGCCAATTGTCTTCCATACTACTGAGCTATGCGTTAACCACTGCTCTTGCTGCCTGTATACTAGCTTGACTGAGGAAGAGGCCATCGGCCTAAAACATGCTTCTTAGCTATTGCATTGTACAATAAAAGTGATCAATCTTTACTAGAGATGAGCGAGTATACTCGTTTCGAGTAATTACTCGATCGAGCACCGCGATTTTCGAGTACTTCCGAGTACGGAAGTACTCGAAAATCGCGGTGCTCGGGCGAAAAAGGGGCGTGGCCGAGTAGGTTCGCTCATCTCTAATCTTTACCCATGGGTCAAGAATTTCTTTATTAGAGAGTTGTGCTGTGTAATGGGTCAGTTACTTTTACAAAAATGGGGTATGTTCTTGGATAACCCTTCCAAGTGACAAACATATGGCGCAAATACGTTTTTCAAGCACTGTGTTATGTGAATCACAGCATCTACCTCATCATTATTGATGAAATGTTCCACTTTTCTCAACTTTTAATAATGTTTTTGTGTTATCTCGGCTTCAAAAAGCATCATTTGCAAGAAAAAAGACTCTGGTTGCAAACTTTCTCTCTCTGCTCATCCATTTTCAGAATTGTTGTGCCTCCAATTCTAGGTTAAGAAAAAAAACCTCTGTGCTTATAATGAGCGGGTCTGAGAGTCTTCGAACCCTAATTATACATCACACTCCGGCTACTTTGGGGAACTGTTTGACACAAAGCTATATATTAAGCAGCAGAAGTCGTCTAGAATGATCTCTCAACAATCTTGGCTGGCACTTGAGAGTCATCTTCTGAGTTTATCAGCTTGTGAGTTCTTGTAGTATTATTTTCCCTGACTTCTTATTTTTCTGCTAAATAGTTGAAGAAAATTGAGTAAAATGTGCGAAAATTGACCCCAGCGGCTCTTAAGAGGAGTCGGGGAAAGTGCTAACTAAAGACAACAATGTTTCATTACAGTAAGAAAAAAAGAAGATGAGTGTTTTAACTCACAAGTCTGTAAATTTAGAAGAATATGAGACACATTGGGTCATGAGAGCGTAGACTGATACATTGTGATAGTTTTATACCTAATCACAAGAGTTCATGCTCAGGGATGACCATTACATGGGGCTGCGATAATGATTTCTCATCTAATCAGCTGTAATTTCTGCAGTTTAACCACAGGTTAAACCGAGCCCTAGAGCAAAATCTATGAGAGGACCCTCCATCTGCCATATGCCATTTATAACACTGGAGTCTTCTTTTGACCCACTCATGTATCAGGGTCAGGATGCGACTGCTGCCTCTGCGTCATCTACACTATCCTACCAAAAGTATTTGGACACCCCCTATCAGTAGAATGTATCTTGTCTTATTAGTATGTTACATATACTAAACCATGCTACATAAGATGTAGACCCTTGGAGGTGTCCGCCATAGTCTGTGGCAGGAACTGCAGACTATGGGATATGCCGCTGCACACAAGCCATCCATTGGCTGATCAACAATGGTGCAAGGAGCGTCGCGATTGGACAATTGAGCAATGAAAGGACTTTCAAGGAGTGACAAATCGCATGACTCCATCTTCATATTAGATGGACTTACCTGGATGTCTGGGGAATGCCTTCTGTCTGAGTGTGTTGTGCCCATAGTACGGCGGACGCTGCATTATGGTTGGGGATTATTTACATGGCATGGTCTCGGTCCGTTGGTTGTAGTGACAAGGACCATGAACATGGAGATGTACCTGGATATTCTAGACAAAAATGTGCTGCTTACAATGTGCTAATACTCTGGGAATGGTCGGCCATACTTCCAACAAGGCAACGTGCCTTGTCACACATTTAATGCTGTTTTATGTTGGTTTGAGCAGATAGATGTTCCACAATTGAACTGGCTGTACAGAGACCCCACCTGAACCTACTGAACATCTTTGATATGAACTAGAGCATCAGGTGAGGAAATATGAATGGTGTCCATCTTCTCTGAGAGAACTCACCAGATGTTTGCAGGATGAATGGAGGGAAATACCGTCTGAAGTGTATCAGATGTTAGTAAAAAGTTTACCATGTTGAGTATCTGATGTCATAGGGGCCAAAGAAGCTCCACTAAGTATTGATGGAAGTATTTATGGAAATAAATTACTTTAGGTAGGATAGTGTATAGTTACAACTCTGAAAATAACATTCATAGTCAAATGACGTACATACATGTGGTGCTTCGAGCTTTTACAATGGCACTAGTAGTCTATGGAGTTCTGCGTTATGGAGCCATGGGCACTTGATGGAGGAGGAAGGGGAGTAATGGTGGCTCAGCTGTTAGCACTGCTGCCCTGTAGTGCTGGGGTCCTAGGCTTGAATCTAACCAAGGACAACATCTGCATGGAGTTAAATCAAGGTGATTTTTATGAAACACAAGGAGAACATACAAACTCCACAGATTTGAACTCCAGCTCTGCAAGCAGTGCCAACCACCGAGCAAGAGAAGACATTCTTCTTCTTCTAATATTAGTCCTAGAATATCTGGGGATAGAAACATTTTAATAAGCGTAACTATAAAAAAAAATTACATTTATGGGCTGGATTGAACTAGAAACAATGTATTTTGCGCGTAAACCCCTTTAAAAAAATACTGTAACCTTTCCATGGATGATAAGATTGATGACAGACTCCCTTCTAACTCCTGCAATAAGTTTGTTGGATTGTCTCTTGTGAACATTGACAGAAGTCTCTCATCGCCCACCGCCTCGTCTGCCACAAAGAGCCCCAGCTGTTGACCTATCGGATTAGCTATACTCACGAGAACATGAAAAGGGCTGAGCCCTCCTGACCGCCGCTGACTACTTACCCTTAAAACGTATTTAATCAAAGAATTGATTCCTTCAATTTGGAGCGGCCTGTCTATTAACGTCTGGTATTGACATCCTGTCACAGATCTCACAGATAAGCTAAACGCCGGAGAGGTTAGTGCGTTCCTTCCTGGCAGCCCGGATCTTTTCCATTCATGTCCCCATAGAGTATTCACAAACATATTCAGGATCCCTCCGCGGAGCACTTCTAAGGTCGCACCATGAGTTCTCAAGCTCAACTGAATATAAACTGTTTAGATATAAGGGTTTACAGCTGAGCGGACCATGCGAAATAAGGCGCCATTCACATGAGCGCATGGTGATACCGTGGAAATATGGAGGCAGATAGATACATGGAAATCAAGTGTTAAAGCATTTGCAACTTCTTCGTGGTCACATTGTGTTCACTTTAAAAAGTTTTTCCAGCACTAAAATATTGATGACCCATCCTTAGAATAGTTAATAAATATCTGATCCATGGGGGTCTCAGAACACCCAATGATCAGCTGTTTTAAATGGTTGCAGTGTTTGGGTGAGCAGTGTGGCCTCTTCTCTGTATATAAGGCACAGCGCCGTACAGCAGCTCAATGCATTAACTTCAAAGGGACCGAGCTACACTCAGCCGCAAATTGAGACTGCCCTGAGAAGAGGCAACAGATCTGATATTGATGCCCTATCCAGAGGCTTGTTCTTGGGACATTTTTATGTTAGGTCACACCTCTTTTATGTTAAGGCATGCCCTTTGTGCCAGTTAGTGACCCCCTCACAGTAATACTGCCCTTCATTGATCTCCTCCCATCAATAGTGCCCTTCAGTGACCTCCTCATAGTGATAGTGCCCTTTAATGGCCCCTGATAGTAATAGTACACCTCAGTGACCCCCTTGGAGTAATAGTGCCCCTTAATCACACCCTCACATAATTAGTGCTGCTCAGTGTTCCTCTCACAGTAATGATGCCCTCCTAGTAATGCCCTCCTGTCAGTGACCCCCTCCCAGTAATAGTGCCCCTTAGTTTCACCCTCCCAGTAATATCATCCTTCAGAGACCCCCTCACCATAATATTGCCCCTCAGTGACCCCCTCACAGTAATAATGCCTCAACACCCACTGAGTAATAATGTTTCCAGGGCTTGGCCCCTTCGAGAATCTTGCACATTGACTAAGGGGTTAAGTGCTGGGGCAAGCTTAGGCTATATAATGAGGGTGCTTGGAAAGGGGCATCCCTTTCCTACAATGAAAACACCCCGCCCTCCCTTCTTTACTGTTATATATGTTTTTCCAAGTTTACGTTATCTTTAATGTCACAGCCAGCTGTCTTGATATTATCATTATGGATTAGGACCCACATGGCGTTCCCTCATATACTGGTATTTGGGTCGTCTTGATTATGCTTAACAGAAGACAGGGGAAAAAAAAGATGCCAGAAGTGTGGCACAAAAATTCGGCTTATGCAGAGGCGTAACTATAGGGGATGCAGGGGATGCAATTGCACCCGGGCCCATAAGGCCTCTATTCCCTATATAGGGAGCCCAGTACCAAGAATAAAGCATTATAATTGGGGGCGCTGCTACAGATTTTGCATTGGGGCCCAAAAGCTTCAAATTACGCCTCTGGGCTTATGATAAACTCTCCAACAAGCATTCTAGACAGTGTGCATCCGACACACATTCAGGATAGGCACAAGTGCAGTAACTTGTCCACCTGTGTGTATACGCCTATCCCGGGACTGCAGTTCATGTGCACCGTCTGTAGCGCCGGGTGTCTCCAGCTCACTTGATGATGTGCCCTTCAGTTGACAAAAGGTGAGGTAAGCATGCAAGGAATGGAAGAAAGCCCAGACTAGTGCCAAGGATTGCATAACCATCAGAGATTTAGGTCCTTCCACGTTTTTTGGTGCCTGAGGTGAGAAGAGAATGCCATCGTTGGTGATGAAGGGCAGCAATTTCAGCATCATCCAATAAAAGATCGACAGTGTACAAGTCTTCTATAAATAAACATCACTAGGTGATTTGATTTTTCCTTCCCTACAAGAACTTTCCATTTTCCTGGATTCCATGAGAAAGCAATTCTTTCCAGTCATATCTTAGAGAGGTATAGGATGCGCCCAGCAAGGCTGAGTCAGTGTTCAATGGCTCGGGAATGGAGTGGCTGCGTCCCGGAGTGACGGTATATTTGTTCATTCATAACCCAATCACGGTAAGTGATTTTGATCAAGAGTGAAGGCATCATTGGCCGATAATCCATATAGGATGTAGTAGTTGGAAAGTTGGCCATGCCTTCTTGACCTTCCTGATAAGACACTAGACATCATGTTTAGCATCCCCGTCTTTGGTGATTGGCAATAAAAACAGCGCTCCAAGTGTATAAGTGAGTGCTAATTAAAAGTTGGAAAGGGACTTGGGTTAGGATTGGGACCACTGATGAGCCCCCTCAAATATCCATGTTCGCTTACAAAATATCCCACAGTTGTTCAGGTAGGTTTGAAGGATAGGAACGAAGCCAGGTTGTTCAAAAGGCAGAATGTAAACGATACAGGAAAGTGCAACACATTTCGGAGGACATGCAAGTGGATGGGCCTTCTTTTTCAAGCACAATACATGATGAAATAAAATGTATTGCCAATGTGTAAAGATAAATATAATATGATAAATGACCAGAAGTCTGTGCGCACACTCATGCCCGCGACCGGTAGTTGATGTTGAAGATGAACCAGGAATAGCGCTGTGGCAGCCTGTTGTTGCAGCCGTTCGGAGGTTCCCACCTTGCTTTCAGGCCAGAGCAGGGTTTAGCAGTATTCCTACCTCTCCTGGAGCTGAGGGGTGTGGTGGTTGCAAGAGTAATGACAGTCATCACCTGGTGCTGAATAGCCCTGCTCCTATTTAAGCAGTGCTAGTATTGACTCCTGTGCTGGTCAATGCTTCAGTAGCCCCTGGACAGCTGCTGAGGAACACATCCTGGCTGAAGCTCCTCCGTGCGAGCTAAGTTCCTATTTCTCCTTTGTTTGGTTTTCTGTTTCCCTTTTTTTTGTTCTAGGGCTCCCTGATAGGGACTTGTCAGTGGCCCAGGCACGCGTGCGGGTCCGCACCTATCGGAGCGATCGGCCCGCCGAGTAGGCAGAGCTCCCTCCCGGGTTAGGGGTTTATAGGGAGAGGATTTCCCATAGTTTTATGTTTCCTTTGCACAGTTGTGCCTTTTCGTATGTTTTGGATATTGCATGTCCGGTTGGACGCAACACCTGTCTTTTGATGGGCAGTCCGCACCAGGTGAGTCCTGTTCTACTGTTTCTCCACACGTATACATACCTGCACCAACTATTATCTCCTCTGTTGGGTAAACACTGCACTAAAGTTGTGTTCACCCTAAAAAAAAAAATCGCCGGATTGTTCCAATGTAAACGATAAAATTAGGGAACAAAAAAAAAATGTCATGGTGCTTGGAATTTTAGACCTTATTCTGGGTATTTTTGTGGTGCTGATTAGAGATGAGCGAACACCAAAATGTTCGGGTGCTCGTTATTCGGAACGAACTTCCCGCGATACTCGAGGGTTCGTTTCGAACAACGAACCCCATTGAAGTCAATGGGCGACCCGAGCATTTTTGTATTTCGCCGATGCTCGCTAAGGTTTTCATGTGTGAAAATCTGGGCAATTCAAGAACGTGATGGGAATGACACAGAAACGGATAGGGCAGGCGAGGGGCTACATGTTGGGCTGCATCTCAAGTTCACAGGTCCCACTATTAAGCCACAATACCGGCAAGAGTGGGCCCCCCCCCTCCCAACAACTTTTACTTCTGAAAAGCCCTCATTAGCATGGCATACCTTAGCTAAGCACCACAACAAAGCACAATCACTGCCTGGATGACACTCCGCTGCCACTTCTCCTGGGTTACATGCTGACCAACCGCCCCCCCTCCCCCCCACAGCGCACACCAAAGTGTCCCTGCGCAGCCTTCAGCTGCCCTCATGCCACGCCACACTCATGTCTATTTAGAAGTGCGTCTGCCATGAGGAGGAACCGCAGGCACACACTGCAGAGGGTTGGCATGGCTAGGCAGCGGCCCTCTTTAAAAGGGGCGGGGCGATAGCCCACAATGCTGTACAGAAGCAATGAGAAATAGAATCCTGTGCCACCGCCATCAGGAGCTGCACACGTGGGCATAGCAATGGGGAACCTATGTGCCACACACTATTCATTCTGTCAAGGTGTCTGCATGCCCCAGTTAGACCGGGCTTTTTAATTCATAGACACAGGCAGGTACAACTCCCTATTGTGAAGTCCCTGTCGACCCACAGCATGGGTGGGTGCCAGGAAGCCACCGGCGGTACATAGAAATATCCCATTGCATTGCCCAACACAGCTGAGGTAGTAATGTCGTGCGTAATACAGGTGGGCTTCGGCCCACACTGCATGCCCCAGTCTGACCGGGGTTCTTTACAAGTGGACACATGTAGGTTACACTCCGTGTGCACCTACAGCATGGGTGGCTCCCTGGAACCCACCGGCGGTACATAAAAATACCCCTTTGCAATGCCCAACACAGCTGAGGTAGTAATGTCGTGCGTAATACAGGTGGGCTTCGGCCCACACTGCATGCCCCAGTCAGACTGGGGTTCTTTACAAGTGTACAGATGTATTAAAAACTCCGTGTGCACCTACAGCATGGGTGGCTCCCTGGAACCCACCGGCGGTACACAAAAATATCCCATTGCATTGCCCAACACAGCTGAGGTAGTAATGTCGTGCATAATGCAGGTGGGCTTCGGCTCACACTGCATGCCCCAGTCAGACTGGGGTTCTTTAGAAGTGGACACATGTAGGTTAAACTCCCTGTGGACCCACTGCCTGGGTGGGTGCCAGGAAGCCACCGGCGGTACATAGAAATATCCCATTGCATTGCCCAACACAGCTGAGGTAGTAATGTCGTGCGTAATACAGGTGGGCTTCGGCCCACACTGCATGCCCCAGTCTGACCGGGGTTCTTTACAAGTGGACACATGTAGGTTACACTCCGTGTGCACTTACAGCATGGGTGGCTCCCTGGAACCCACCGGCGGTACATAAAAATATCCCATTGCATTGCCCAACACAGCTGAGGTAGTAATGTCGTGCGTAATACAGGTGGGCTTCGGCCCACACTGCATGCCCCAGTCAGACTGGGGTTCTTTACAAGTGTACAGATGTATTAAAAACTCTGTGTGCACCTACAGCATGGGTGGCTCCCTGGAACCCACCGGCGGTACACAAAAATATCCCATTGCATTGCCCAACACAGCTGAGGTAACGTCAGCTGGAATGCAGGTGGGCTAAAAATTAATTTGATTACACTGTAGGCGAGGGCCCACAAAAATTGCTGTATCAACAGTACTAATGTACATCCCAAAAATTGGCCATGGCCAGCCAAGAGGGCAGGTGAAACCCATTAATCGCTTTGGTTAATGTGGCTTAAGTGGTAACTAGGCCTGGAGGCAGCCCAGTGTAACGAAAAATTGGTTCAAGTTACAGTTCCAACGCTTTTAAGCGCATTGAAACTTATAAAAATTGTTCAGAAAAATTATTTGAGTGAGCCTTGTGGCCCTAAGAAAAATTGCCCATTCAGCGTGATTACGTGAGGTTTCAGGAGGAGGAGCAGGAGGAGGAGGAGGAATATTAGACACAGATTGATGAAGCAGAAATGTCCCCGTTTTGGATGGTGAGAGAGAACGTAGCTTCCATCCGCGGGTGCAGCCTACGTATTGCTTACGTATCGCTGCTGTCCGCTGGTGGAGAACAGAAGTCTGGGGAAATCCAGCCTTTGTTCATCTTGATGAGTGTTAGCCTGTCGGCACTGTCGGTTGACAAGCGGCTACGCTTATCTGTGATGATTCCCCCAGCCGCACTAAACACCCTCTCCGACAAGACGCTAGCCGCAGGACAAGCAAGCACCTCCAGGGCATACAGCGCTAGTTCAGGCCACGTGTCCAGCTTCGACACCCAGTAGTTGTAGGGGGCAAGGATGGTCACCAAGGATGGTCGTGCGATCCGCTACGTACTCCCTCACCATCCTTTTACAGTGCTCCCGCCGACTCAGCCGTGACTGGGGAGCGGTGACACAGTCTTGGTGGGGAGCCATAAAGCTGGCCAGGCCCTTAAAGAGTGTTGCACTGCCTGGGATGTACATGCTGCTCAATCTACGCACATCCCCTGCTACCTTGCCCTCGGTACTGCGCCTTCTGCCACTAGCGCTGTCGGCTGGGAATTTTACCATCAGTTTGTCCGCCAGGGTCCTGTGGTATAGCATCACTCTCGAACCCCTTTCCTCTTCGGGTATGAGAGTGGAAAGGTGTTCCTTATACCGTGGGTCGAGCAGTGTGTACACCCAGTAATCGGTCGTGGCCAGAATGCGTGCAACGCGAGGGTCACGAGAAAGGCATCCTAACATGAAGTCAGCCATGTGTGCCAGGGTACCTGTACGCAACACATGGCTGTCTTCACTAGGAAGATCACTTTCAGGATCCTCCTCCTCCTCCTCCTCCTCAGGCCATACACGCTGAAAGGATGACAGGCAATCAGCCGGTGTACCGTCAGCAGCGGCCCAAGCTGTCTCTTCCCCCTCCTCCTCATCCTCCTCATGCTCCTCCTCCTCCTCCTGTACGCGCTGAGAAATAGACAGGAGGGTGCCCTGACTATCCAGCGGCATACTGTCTTCCCCCGCCCCCGTTTCCGAGCGCAAAGCAGCTGCCTTTATGGTTTGCAGGGAATTTCTCAAGATGCATAGCAGAGGAATGGTGACGCTAATGATTGTAGCATCGCCGCTCACCACCTGGATAGACTCCTCAAAATTACCAAGGACATGGCAGATGTCTGCCAACCAGGCCCACTCTTCTGAAAGGAATTGAGGAGGCTGACTCCCACTGCGCCGCCCATGTTGGAGTTGGTATTCGACTATAGCTCTACGTTGTTCATAGAGCCTGGCCAACATGTGGAGCGTAGAGTTCCACCGTGTGGGCACGTCGCACAGCAGTCGGTGCACTGGCAGCTTAAAGTGATGTTGCAGGGTGCGCAGGGTGGCAGCGTCCGTGTGGGACTTGCGAAAATGTGCGCAGAGCCGGCGCGCCTTTACGAGCAGGTCTGACAAGCGTGGGTAGCTTTTCAGAAAGCGCTGAACCACCAAATTAAAGACATGGGCCAGGCATGGCACGTGCGTGAGGCTGCCGAGCTGCAGAGCCGCCACCAGGTTACGGCCGTTGTCACACACGACCATGCCCGGTTGGAGGCTCAGCGGCGCAAGCCAGCGGTCGGTCTGCTGTGTCAGACCCTGCAGCAGTTTGTGGGCCGTGTGCCTCTTATCGCCTAAGCTGAGTAGTTTCAGCACGGCCTGCTGACGCTTGCCCACCGCTGTGCTGCCACACCGCGCGACACCGACTGCTGGCGACATGCTGCTGCTAACACATCTTGATTGCGAGACAGAGGAGGAGGAGGAGGAGGAGGAGGAGGGTGCTTTAGTGGAGGAAGCATACACCTCCGCAGATACCACCACCGAGCTGGGGCCCGCAATTCTGGGGGTGGGTAGGACATGAGCGGTCCCAGGCTCTGACTCTGTCCCAGCCTCCACTAAATTCACCCAATGTGCCGTCAGGGAGATGTAGTGGCCCTGCCCGCCTGTGCTTGTCCACGTGTCCGTAGTTAAGTGGACCGTGGCAGTAACCGCGTTGGTGAGGGCGCGTAAAATGTTGCGGGAGACGTGGTCGTGCAGGGCTGGGACGGCACATCGGGAAAAGTAGTGGCGACTGGGAACTGAGTAGCGCGGGGCCGCCGCCGCCATCATACTTTTGAAGGACTCCGTTTCCACAACCCTATACGGCAGCATCTCAAGGCTGATGAATTTTGCTATGCGGACTGTTAACGTTTGAGCGTGCGGGTGCGTGGCGGCGTACTTGCGCTTGCGCTCCAACAGTTGCGCAAGCGACGGCTGGACGGTGCGCTGAACTACACTGCTGGATGGGGCCGAGGACAGCGGAGGTGAGGGTGTGGGTGCAGGCCAGGAGACGGTAGTGCCTGTGTCCTGAGAGGGGGGTTGCATCTCAGTGGCAGGTTGGGGCACAGGGGGAGAGGCAGGGGTGCAAACCGGAGGCGCTGAACGGCCTTCGTCCCACCTTGCGGGGTGCTTGGCCATCATATGTCTGCGCATGGTGGTGGTGGTGAGGCTGTTGGTGTTGGCTCCCCGGCTGAGCTTTGCGCGACAAAGGTTGCACACCACTGTTCGTCGGTCGTCAGGCGTCTCTGTGAAAAACTGCCAGACCTTAGAGCACCTCGGCCTCTGCAGGGTGGCATGGCGCGAGGGGGCGCTTTGGGAAACACTTGGTGGATTATTCGGTCTGGCCCTGCCTCTACCCCTGGCCACCGCACTGCCTCTTGCAACCTGCCCTGCTGATGCCCTTGACTCCCCCTCTGAAGACCTGTCCTCCTGAGTAAGCGTTGCACACCAGGTGGGGTCAGTCACCTCATCATCCTGCTGCTCTTCCTCCGAATCCTCTGTGCGCTGCTCCCTCGGACTTACTGCCCTCACTACTACCTCACTGCAAGACAACTGTGTCTGATCGTCATCGTCCTCCTCACCCACAGAAAGTTGTTGAGACAGTTGGCGGAAGTCCCCAGCCTCTTCCCCCGGACCCCGGGAACTTTCGAATGGTTGGGCATCAGTGACGATAAACTCCTCTGGTGGGAGAGGAACCGCTGCTGCCCAATCTAAGCAGGGGCCCGAGAACAGTTCCTGGGAGTGTTCCCGCTCCTGAGCAGGTGTTATTGTAGTGGAGTGAGGAGGCTGGGAGGAAGGAGGAGCAGCAGACAGAGGATTCGGATTGGCAGCAGTGGACGGCGCAGAACTGCGGGTAGACGATAGGTTGCTCGAAGCACTTTCTGCCATCCAGGACAGGACCTGCTCACACTGCTCATTTTCTAATAAAGGTCTCCCGCGTGGACCCATTAATTGGGCGATGAATGTGAGGACACCAGAAACGTGCCTCTCTCCTAATCGTGCAGCAGTCGGCTGCGACACACCTGGATCAGGAGCTTGGCCTGTGCCCACACCCTGACTTGGCCCTCCGCGTCCTCGGCCGCGTCCACGTCCTCTAGGCCTACCCCTACCCCTCAGCATGCTGTATTACCAGTGATTTGATTTCACAGGCAGCTAATAAATTGGCGCAAGACTGCAGGCCAAATATAATTTTTTCCCTTTTTTGAAAACGAAAGGCCCCACTGCCTCTAGTGAATGAATAATCTAAGTTTAATGACTGTGCTGTTTTCCTGCTAATGTGTCACAGAACGTGAGGGTAGCAGAGTTATTAACTGTGGCAGAGCAGGTATTTTTTTTCCCAATTAAGGAAAGCAAATGGCGAAGCCAGGAGTAAAACGTAGCTGGGTGCGTCTGATTTTTACAGGTTGCACACGCAGCCGACACGTGTCCACCGCCCTTAGGACGGACAGCGGCAGGACAAATAGAATTATTTTCCGTTTTTTTGCACCAAAAGGCAGCACTGCGTATATTCTATGAATAATAACTGTGTTGTGGCCCTGCCTATACAATTCTTTCCCTGCAGTATCAATGCAGGGTGCAATGCTCTGCAGAGGCGATTTTGAGAAGCAAAAAAAAATGCAGCACAGCTAACAGCAGCCTGGACAGTACTGCACACGGATAAATATGGCCCTAGAAAGGACCGTTGAGGTTCTTGAAGGCTACACTCACTCCTAACACTCTCCCTGCCTATGCAGCACTTCTGTCCCTAATGCCAGGTGCAACGCTCTGCAGAGCCGATTTTGAGGGGAAAAAAATTGCCACTGCTAACAGCAGCCAACACACAGCTATCAGTGGCCCTAATAAAGACCTTTGGGGGGTCTTGAAGCCTACACTAACTACCAATTCTTTCCCTACAGCAGCTCCGGTACAAACAGCACTGTCCCTCATCTAACTCACACGGCATCTGAGGCGAACCGCGGGAGGGGCCGACTTTTATATTAGGCGAACACCTGATCTCGCCAGCCACTCACTGCAGGGGGGTGGTATAGGGCTTGAACGTCACAGGGGGAAGTTGTAATGCCTTCCCTGTCTTTCAATTGGCCAGAAAAGCGCGCTAACGTCTCAGGGAAGGAAGTGAAAGTAACCAGAACACCGCATGGTGTTCGTTACGAATAACGAACATCCCGAACACCCTAATATTCGCACGAATATCAAGCTCGGAAGAACACGTTCGCTCATCTCTAGTGCTGATTTCAGAAATCCCATCCATTTCGCTCTAGGAGCTCTAGTAATTTCTGAGATGTTCCTGATGTCATTATCTATGTTTGTTATATTTCCTTTATTTTCCTGCCAGCATTCGCTTACTATTAGTCCATATGATACATATCGCCACCGCGGCACATCAAACTTGGTTAGATGAAACAATGTGCAAAGACATTGAAGAGAGATGGAACGTGTTTCGGCTACAAATGTAGAACATTTCCCGCGATGAGCATGGAGAAGCTAAAAGCAGGTAAATTCAATGGACCACAAATCCGAGAACTCATGAAAGACCAACATTTCCAAGATTCAGTGGACAACTTTGTGGCGCGTGTGCGGTCGTTGGTTTGTAGGGTTATAAAGCATATTCTTGGGAACTACAAGGCTGTAAACTTCGGTGAACTTGTGGAGAATCTGCTCACTTCTGTTTCTGAACACTTGGGTGTAAGATGAGCATCAGATTGCAGGACCGGCAGTCATTGTGGATTGATGCCCAGATTGTCTTGGTGATGCAAGTGAGGAACAGGGGGTACGATTTCACCAGGAAATAGAGACAGTGGAAGAACAGGACTGCGGACCATGGGATACACATATAATGGGGGACTATTGGTGAAACATCCAGCGCGAATGTCCAGGAACATCTCATCGCAAGAAATCACAAAAATGTTGTTTCATCGACATCTCAATGAGGAAACTCTTGTTTTATTCGTATTCTAGGCTTCTTGGGATTTATCTTTGTATCTTCAGCTTTAGATTGACAGTCATTACATGTAGAATACAACATTTATATGGACATACCATATATACTCAAGTATAAGCCAAGTTTTTCAGCACAAAAAATGTGCTGAAAAAGCCCCTTCGGCTTATACTCGAGTAGGGTAAAAAAAACAACTCAATACTCACCTCTCAGACAGCGTCTGTGTCCCCGGGCGATGCTCTCCCCAGCGGTGCGCCCAGCTGTTTCAGTTTCCTCCCCACTGTCATCTCCCTGGCTTGGTTTTGAAATCCCCGCTGTCAGCTCTGTGATTGGATCGAGCGCCGGCCAATCACAGCCGGCGCTCGATAAATCAATCACAGCCATTCAGTGATGTCATTCTGAATGGCTTTGATTGGTTTATCGAGCATCGGCTGTGATTGGCCGGCACTCAATACAATCACAGCGCTTTCTCACACAGCGCTGACAGCGGGGATTTCAAAACCAAGCTGGAGAGATGACAGCAGGGAGAAGACTGAAGCAGCTTGCCGCACCGCCGGGGACACAAATGCCGGCTGAGAGGTGAGTATTGCTTTTTTTTTTACCTAGTATATACTCAAGTATAGCTAGGCTTATACTCGAGTCAATAAGTTTTACCAATTTTTTGTGGTAAAACTTATTGATTCGGCTTATATTCAGGTCGGCTAATACTCGAGTATATAAGGTATGTCATATCTTGATAAGCAGACCTGATGGAAAAACACTAATGGCATTTTCAGGAATCTATGACCACAAAATACCTAAAAAAAAGTTCAAAAATCTCGGTCAGCAAAAAGCGTGATCCCAGTGTAATCGTCCAGTGCAAAAACAGTCAACAATTGAATGATGAATGATTATTCATTTTCTTACTGTTTATTTCATTCAAATATGAAAATCATCATTGGCTTGTTGGCTCATTGTTCAGTTTAAACGGTTTGCGAGTGAACGATTTATCTGCCATCGGCAAATTCAGTCATCGTTGGTTCGTGAAAATAATAAATCCATCTGTGTAAAAGCACCCCAACTCCTTTTGCATCTTAGGTGATTGTGCCGCCTAAGTAGATAAACCAGTCGAACCCATCAGACAGTATTTAGTTCCAATTGGCATATGCCACATTAAGACGCAATTTTGGTTCCATGGAGGTTTGGACAATTCAGTCTCCATTTCAGCCACCCATTAACCCTTTCCAATCCAATTTTGGATTCAGGGTTTCCTAAAGGACTTTCTCTTTTTGCTGTTATACAACGGTGCCATCTGCTGGCTAATGCCAGTATGTGTGTGCCAGAGAGGCTCCAACAGTGGAGTGTCAGTCAATAGATGGTAAGAATACCCTCTCGGACGTCTTTTGACATCAGAGCTGTACAGGCTTCAATCAGAATGTAGGAAGACATCAGAAAGTGGATTGGAAAGGGTTAATAGTAGTCATAGATGGGGAAGAAGCAGGTAACTTTATTTTCACCATACAGTGGCAGACAAAAGGAAATGAATAGTAATAAAGTACCAATAACTCATATTTCAGCATCTGCCTTTCAATCTTGTGACTTTAAAGTAACATTTTCGGTATTTGTCTCACGCTTATTTTTACAAGAAAAAAAAATAAAGATTGTTGCACTGAAAGCAGTTCAAAGGATTGGAGAGCAGCGGCGGCGGCGGCGGCGGCGGACCCCGGGTGCTTCTACTGAGGAGCTGGACGGCATCAAAGAGAAGAATAGCTGTCCTCTGAAAGACTGGGGGTCACAAACAAATCTTCCAGAGCTCTCAGTGTCGCAGTTTTTATGTTTGTAACCCCTTAAGGACGCGGATCTTTTTTTTGTACATTTTCAGTTTTTTTCTCCCCATTTTCAAAAAATCGTAACTTTTCTTCAGCCCAACTGTCTGGGGGGCTTGTTTTTTGCAGTATTTTTAGTGTTACTATTTACTACACCACGTAATGTACTGAAAAACTTTAAAACATTGTGAAATATCTATCTATCTATTAGAGATGAGCGAACGTACTCGTCCGAGCTTGATACTCGTTCGAGTATT
Organism: Eleutherodactylus coqui; assembly: GCF_035609145.1. Classification (NCBI taxonomy): domain Eukaryota; kingdom Metazoa; phylum Chordata; class Amphibia; order Anura; family Eleutherodactylidae; genus Eleutherodactylus; species Eleutherodactylus coqui. The sequence continues at coordinate 124,038,528 of NC_089847.1, read as the reverse complement.
AGCGTGTTCGAGATGCTCGTTACTAGAGGCGAGTACCACGCGGTGTTCGAGTTACTTTCACTTTCATCTCTGAGACGTTAGCGCGCTTTTCTGGCCAATAGAAAGACAGGGAATGCATTACAACTTCACCCTGCGACGTTCAAGCCCTATACCACCCCCCTGCAGTGAGTGGCTGGCGAGATCAGGTGTCACCTGAGTATAAAAAAATCGGCCCCTCCCGCGGCTCGCCTCAGATGCATTCTGACAGAGATCAGGGAAAGTGCTGTCTTGCTGGAGTTGCTATAGGGAGAGCGTTAGGAGTTATTTTAGGCTTCAAGAACCCCAACGGTCCTTCTTAGGGCCACATCTGACCGTGTGCAGTACTGTTGAGGCTGCTTTTTGCAGTGTTGCACTTTTTTTTTGCATATCGGCCGTGCAGTGCATTGCGTCCAGAGCATTGCGTCCTGCAGTCATTTTACATAGTCCAGGGCCAGTAGTGGTGAGGCAGGGACAGTGAAAGACATATACAGTCTATATAGGCAGTGGGCTTTTCCAAAAAAATTTGGGAAAAAAAATCTATTTGGGCTGCCTGTGACCGTCCTCAGTGTACTGCGTCTCTGCTGGGGGTAATTGTCCTAATTCATACGCAGCCAGCTAAGTGTTAAAGCAGGCTTACGCAAAATTCTTTCCTGGCTCTACGTTGCCCGTCACATCACCGCTGTCATCCTGTCCAGAGGGAAACAGTCTGCAGTAATTTTACATAGTCCAGGGCCAGTAGTGGTGAGCCAGGGACAGTAAAAGACATATACAGTCTATATAGGCAGTGGGCTTTTCCAAAAAAATTTGGGAAAAAACATTCTATTTGGGCTGCCTGTGACCGTCCTGAGTGTACTGCGGCTCTGCTGGGGGTAGTAGTCCTAATTAATACGCAGCCAGCTAAGTGTTACAGCAGGCTTGCGCAAAATTCTTTCCTGGCTCTGCTGTGCGTTCCGTAAGCGAAGTCAGTCTCCAACCACAGGCCAATAAGCGGCACATTTAATTACAGCGTTCTGTTTCTGCTCTACTCGTAATACCACCAGCATGCGCAGGCATATGATGGCCAAGCACCCCACAAGATGGGATGAAGGCCGCTCACCGCCTCCGGTTTGCACCACTGCCTCTCCCCCTGTGCCCCAACCTGCCACTGAGATCCAACCCCCCTCTCAGGACACAGGCACTACCGTCTCCTGGCCTGCACCCACACCCACACCCTCACCTCTGCTGTCCTCGGCCCCATCCACCAATGTATCTCAGCGCACCGTCCAGCCGTCGCTAGCGCAAGTGTTTGAGCGCAAGCACAAGTACGCCACCACGCACCCGCACGCTCAAGCGTTAAACGTGCACATAGCCAAATTGACCAGCCTGGAGATGCTGCCGTATAGGCTTGTGGAAACGGAGGCTTTCAAAAGCATGATGGTGGCGGCGGCCCCGCGCTACTCGGTTTCCAGTCGCCACTACTTTTCCCGATGTGCCGTCCCAGCCCTGCACGACCACGTCTCCCGCAACATTGTACGCGCCCTCACCAACGCGGTTACTGCCAAGGTCCACTTAACAACAGACACGTGGACAAGCACAGGCGGGCAGGGCCACTATATCTCCCTGACGGCACATTGGGTGAATTTAGTGGAGGCTGGGACCGAGTCAGAGCCTGGGACCACTCACGTCCTACCCACCCCCAGAATTGCGGGCCCCAGCTCGGTGCTGGTATCTGCGGCGGTGTATGCTTCCTCCACTAAACCACCCTCCTCCTCCTCCAACGCAACCTCTGTCTCGCAATCAAGATGTGTCAGCAGCAGCACGTCGCCAGCAGTCGGTGTCACGCGGCGTGGCAGCACAGCGGTGGGCAAGCGTCAGCAGGCCGTGCTGAAACTACTCAGCTTAGGAGAGAAGAGGCACACGGCACACGAACTGCTGCAGAGTCAGACAGAGCAGACCAACTGCTGGCTTTCGCCGCTGAGCCTCCAACCGGGCATGGTCGTGTGTGACAACGGCCGTAACCTGGTGGCAGCTCTGCAGCTCGGCAGCCTCACGCACGTGCCATGCCTGGCCCATGTCTTTAATTTGGTGGTTCAGCGCTTTCTGAAAAGCTACCCACACTTGTCAGACCTGCTCGGAAAGGTGCGCTGTCTCAGCGCACATTTCCGCAAGTACAGCACGGACGCTGCCACCCTGCGCACCCTGCAACATCGGTTTAATCTGCCAGTGCACCAACTGCTGTGCGACGTGCCCACACGGTGGAACTCTACGCTCCACATGTTGGCCAGACTCTATGAGCAGCGTAGAGCTATAGTAGAACATGGGCGGCGTAGTGGGAGTCAGCCTCCTCAATTCTTTACAGAAGAGTGGGCCTGGTTGGCAGACATCTGCCAGGTCCTTGGAAACTTTGAGGAGTCTACGCAGATGGTGAGCGGGGATGCTGCAATCATTAGCGTCACCATTCCTCTGCTATGCATCTTGAGAAGTTCCCTGCAAAGCATAAAGGCAGACGCTTTGCGCTCGGAAACGGAGGCGGGTGAAGACAGTATGTCGCTGGATAGTCAGAGCACCCTCATGTCTATATCTCAGCGCGTTGAGGAGGAGGAGGAGGAGGAGGGTGAGGAGCATGAGGAGGAGGGGGAGGAGACAGCTTGGCCCACTGCTGAGGGTACCCATGCTGCTTGCCTGTCATCCTTTCAGCGTGTATGGCCTGGGGAGGTGGAGGAGGAGGAGGAGGAGGATCCTGAAAGTAATCTTCCTAGTGAGGACAGCCATGTGTTGCGTACAGGTACCCTGGCACACATGGCTGACTTCATGCTAGGATGCCTTTCTCGTGACTCTCGCATTACACGCATTCTGGCCACTATGGATTACTGGGTGTACACACTGCTCAACCCACGGTATAAGGAACACCTTTCCACTCTCATACCCGAAGAGGAAAGGGGTTCGAGAGTGATGCTATACCACAGGACCCTGGCGGACAAACTGATGGTAACATTCCCATCCGACAGCGCTAGTGGCAGAAGGCGCAGTTCTGAGGGCCAGGTAGCGGGGAGGCGCGGAGATCAGGCAGCATGTACAGCGCAGGCAGGGGAACACTCTCCAAGACCTTTGCCAGCTTTCTGGCTCCCCAGCAAGACTGTGTCACCGCTCCCCAGTCAAGGCTGAGTCGGCGGGAGCCCTGTAAAAGGATGGTGAGGGAGTACGTAGCCGATCGCACGACTGTCCTCGGTGACGCCTCTGCCCCCTACAACTACTGGGTGTCGAAACTGGACAGGTTGCCTGAACTCGTGCTGTATGCCCTGGAGGTGCTTGCTTTTCCTGCGGCTAGCGTCTTGTCAGAGAGGGTGTTTAGTGCGGCTGGGGGAATCATCACGGATAAGCGTACCCGCCTGTCAACCGACAGTGCCGAAAGGCTTACACTCATAAAGATGAACAAAGCCTGGATTTCCCCAGACTTCTCTTCTTCACCAGCGGACAGCAGCGATACCTAAGCAATACGTAGGCTGCACCCGCGGATGGAAGCATCGTTCTCCATCACCATCAAAAACGGGGACATTTCTGCTTCATCAATCTGTGTATTATATTCATCCTCCTCCTCCTGCTCCTCCTCCTGAAACCTGACGTAATCACGCTGAACGGGCAATTTTTCTTAGGCCCACAAGGCTCACTCATATAACTCTTGTAAACAAGGTTTATACGTTTCAATGCTCATTAAAGCGTTGAAACTTGCACCTGAACCCATTTTTATTTTAACTGGGCTGCCTCCAGGCCTAGTTACCAATTAAGCCACATTAACCAAAGCGATTAATGGGTTTCACCTGCCCTCTTGGTTGGGCATGGGCAATTTTTCTGAGGTACATTAGTACTGTTGCTACACCAATTTTTTTGGGCCCTCGCCTACAGTGTAATCCTAGTAATTTTTAGCCCACCTGCATTAAACCTGACATTACCTCAGCTGTGGTGGGCACTGCAATGGGATATATTTATGTACCAACGGTGGGTTCCAGGGAGCCACCCATGCTGTGGGTCCACACGGAGTTGTAACTGCATGTGTCCACTTCTAAAGAACCCCAGTCTGACTGGGGCATGCAGTGTGGGCCCAAGCCCACCTGCATTTAATCTGACGTTATCTCTGCTGTCCAGGGCACTGCAATGGGATACATTTATGTACAGCCGGTGGGTTCCAGGGAGCCACCCATGCTGTGGGTGCACACGGAATTCCCATTGCGGAGTTGTACCTGCCTGTTACTATTTATAAAAAAACCGCGGTCTGACTGGGGCATGCAGACACCTTGACAGAATGAATAGTGTGTGGCACATAGGTTCCCCATTGCTATGCCCACGTGTGCAGCTCCAGATGGAGGTGGCACAGGATTGGATTTCTCATTGCTTCTGTACAGCATTGTGGACTATCGCCCCGCCCCTTTTAAAGAGGGTCGCTGCCTAGCCGTGCCAACCCTCTGCAGTGTGTGCCTGCTTTTCCTCTGGCAGACGCACTTATAAATAGACATGAGGGTGGTGTGGCATGAGGGCAGCTGAAGGCTGGGCAGGGACATTTTGGTGTGCGCTGTGGACACTGGGTCGTGGGGGGGGGGGGTTGGTCAGCATGTAACCCAGGAGAAGTGGCAGCGGAGTGTCATGCAGGCAGTGATTGTGCTTTGTTGGAGGTAGTGTGGTGCTTAGCTAAGGTATGCATTGCTAATGAGGGCTTTTCAGAAGTAAAAATTGTTGGGAGGGGGGGGGGCCCACTCTTGCCGCTATTGTGGCTTAATAGTGGGACCTGTGAACTTGAGATGCAGCCCAACATGTAGCCCCTCGCCTGCCCTATCCGTTTCTGTGTCGTTCCCATCACTTTCTTGAATTGCCCAGATTTTCGCAAATGGAAACCTTAGCGAGCATCGGCGATATACAAAAATGCTCGGGTCGCCCATTGGCTTCAATGGGGTTCGTTATTCAAAACGAACCCTCGAGCATCGCAGAATTTTCGTCCCGAGTAACGAGCACCCGAGCATTTTGGTGCTCGCTCATCTCTACTATCTATCTATCTATCTCCTATCTATCTATCTATCTATCTATCTATCTCACATCTATCTATCTCGTATCTATCTATCTATCTATCTCATATCTATCTATCTATCTCTCTATCTCATATCTATCTATCTATCTCACATCTATCTATCTATCTCATATCTATCTATCTATCTATCTATCTCATATCTATCTATCTATCTATCTCGTATCTATCTATCTCATATCTATCTATCTCGTATCTATCTCGTATCTATCTATCTATCTCATATCTATCGATCTATCTGTATATTTATCTATCTATCTCATATCTATCTATCTGTCCATCTATCCATCTCATATCTATCTATCTATCTATCTATCTATCTATCTCATATCTATCTATCTATATATTTATCTATCTATCTATCTCATATCTATTTATCTATCTATCTATCTATCTATCTAATATCTATCTATCTTATATCTATCTATCTCATATCTATCTATCTATCCCATATCTATCTATCTATCTATCTATCTATCTATCTATCTATCTATCTATCTATCTATCTATCTATCCCATATCTATCTATCTATCTATCTACCTATCTATCTCTCTATCTATCTCATATCTATCTATCTATCTATCTATCTATCTATCTATCTATCTATCTATCTATCTATCTCCTATCCATCTATCTATCTGATATCTATCTATCTATCTATCTCATATCTATCTATCTATCTATCTCCTATCTATCTATTTATCTATCCACCTCACTTCATGGCACACGCGTCGGAAGACGAGACCACCACGCTGGGATTGCTGACTTCAGCAGCAAAAAGGCAGGTGGTGAGAGTCCGAAGAGGTCTGGTTTCATAAGTGACGTCCTGACTCGGAGCTGTAATGGCGCCCCCACATTGGCTTGAGGTGGTGCATTAGCATTACTGGCGCGCTACAATAAAAGTAAAATTTTGACTTTTTGCCAAATCGCTCAGTTTTTCTTCAAACATGTATAGTATCCTGTACGCTGTAGGGCCAAGTTAGATACCTATTTTCTGGTGACAGGTTCATTTAAAATTGTTCCTATTTGATATTTTCTTCCTTGAAAACAGCTGAAAGTTTATAAATTTGGCAAATAAACCTGATTTGATATCGGGGCTGAATAATTTTGATTGCGACTCCAACCGTGCCAAGTCCTCCAGATCAAGAGCTGCTCTTTTGCAGCGTGGCTCTGCGCTGACTAATAGGGAGACAGGTCTGTGACATCCAGAAGTCCTTACAGGGTCTATGTTCCAGGGTTCTAATCATGAGAACAGCCCTTTAAATATTAATGTTGCACTATGATGGAATTCAGTCTTCTATCAGAGTAGTAAAGGGTTTACTATGACGAATAGTGAAATGTCAGACTATTGCGCAGCCCCTGATCCGCCGCCTGAAGTATTAGCTTTTTCACTCTGTACAAATTGGTTTTAGCTCTGCAGCAAAGCTGCATTTCATACACTATGTAATTATATTGTAAGAGTGAGAAATACGAGAGGATCGAACATATGTAGAACGTGGCTCTGATTACCGGGGCTGCGGACCTCCAGCTCAATTGTTTCATCAGTATCCCTGACAAAAACCAAATGAAATCAAAGTCCATAATTGTCTCATTTACCCGCTGAATATTTCACATGTACCGATAGGAAAAAATGGTAAATCAAGTGCCTCATTTTTAGCATCCAATTACCTGCAAATGTGAGCAAAGGAGCATTATCTATCTATCTATCTATCTATCTATCTATCTATCTATCTCATATCTATCTATCTCATATCTATCTATCTATCTATCTATCTATCTATCTCATATCTATTTATCCCATATCTATCTATCTATCTATCTCATATCTATCTCATATCTATCTATCTCATATCTATCTATCTCATATCTATCTATCTATCTATCTATCTATCTATCTCATATCTATCTCATATCTATCTATCTATCTATCTATCTATCTATCTATCTATCTATCTCATATCTATCTATCTATCTCATATCTATCTCATATCTATCTATCTCATATCTATCTATCACATATCTATCTATCTATCTCATATCTATCTATCTATCTATCTATCTATCTATCTATCTATCTATCTATCTATCTATCTATCTATCTCATATCTATCTCATATCTATCTATCTCATATCTATCTACCTATCTATCTATCTCATATCTATCTCATATCTATCTATCTATATATCTATCTATCTCATATCTATCTATCTATGTATCTCTCTATCTCTCTATCTCATCTATCTATCTATCTATCTCCTATCTATCTATCTATCTATCTATCTATCTATCTATCTATCTATCTCCTATCTATCTATCTATCTATCTATCTATCTATCTATCTCTCTGTCTCTCTATGTCATCTATCTATCTATCTCCTATCTATCTATCTATCTATCTATCTATCTATCTCTCTCTCTCACATCTATCTATCTATCTTCTATCTATCTATCTATCTATCTATCTATCTATCTATCTATCTATCTCCTATCTATCTATCTATCTCCTATCTATCTATCTCTCTGTCTCTCTATCTCATCTATCTATCTATCTATCTATCTATCTATCTATCTATCTATCTATCTATCTATCTATCTATCTCTCTCTCTCTCTCACACATCTATCTATCTTCTATCTATCTATCTATCTATCTATCTCCTATCTATCTATCTATCTCCTATCTATCTATCTATCTATCTATCTATCTATCTCTCTGTCTCTCTATCTCATCTATCTATCTATCTCCTATCTATCTATCTATCTATCTATCTATCTATCTATCTATCTATCTATCTATCTCATATCTATCTATCTATCTGTCTCATATCTATCTATCTATCTATCTATCTATCTATCTATCTTCTATCTATCTATCTGTCTCATATCTATCTATCTATCTCATATCTATCTATCTCATATCTATCTATCTATCTATCTATCTATCTATCTATCTATCTATCTCTCTCTCTCTCTCTCACATCTATCTATCTATCTTCTATCTATCTATCTATCTATCTATCTATCTATCTATCTATCTATCTATCTATCTCCTATCTATCTATCTATCTCCTATCTATCTATCTATCTCTCTGTCTCTCTATCTCATCTATCTATCTATCTCCTATCTATCTATCTATCTATCTATCTATCTATCTATCTATCTATCTATCTATCTATCTCATATCTATCTATCTATCTGTCTCATATCTATCTATCTATCTATCTATCTATCTATCTATCTATCTATCTATCTATCTATCTATCTATCTTCTATCTATCTATCTGTCTCATATCTATCTATCTATCTCATATCTATCTATCTCATATCTATCTATCTATCTATCTATCTATCTATCTATTTATTTAGCTATCTATCAATCTATCTATGTCACATCTACCTAGACTATTCTGCTGGTGGTGTCACTGTATACATACATTACTTATCCTGTACTGATCCTGAGTTACATCCTGTATTATACTCCAGAGCTGCACTCACTATTCTGCTGGTGGAGTCACTGTGTACATACATTACTTATCCTGTACTGATCCTGAGTAAGGCCTTAGTCACACGGGCGTTTTTTCACGCGATTTGCGCATCGCATGACGGATGCGCATGCGCAAATCGCGTGACCGGCGCCGAAAAATTGGCCCAAAAATCGCCCGAAAATCTGCTCCTAGCCGCGTTTCATTAGAAACGGGCCGGAGCTGTCCAGCGCATTGCATTCAATGGAGACGGCAATACAGCGGCTCCATTGAATGCAAGCGCTGCGGGCGAGTGTGGGATGAATTGTCGGGAAGGGGTTAAATATATAACCCCTGCCCTGCAATGCATCCTGAAAAGTGAAAAAATTAAAAAAATGTATGTACTTACCTGCTCCCGGCAGCTGGAGATCCCGGCGGCCGGCCTACAGTGGGTGTGAAGGGGGTGTGACTCAGGCTTGCCCCTGATTGGCTCAGCGCTGAGCCAATCAGAAGCAAGTCTCAGTCACACCCACTCATGAATTCATGAATGGGTGTGACTGAGATCAGCCTCTGATTGGCTCAGGCTGAGCCAATCAGGGGCAAGCCTGAGTCACGCCCCCTTCACACCCACTGCAGGACGGCCGCGGGGATCTCAGGCTGCCGGGAGCAGGTGAGTACATCCTTTTTTTTATTTTTTCACTTTTCAGGATGTATTGCAGGGAAGGGGTTATATATTTAACCCCTTCCCGACAATTAACCCCGCGCACGCCGGCAGCCCATTGCTTTCAATGGAGCGGCTGTATTGCCGCTCCATTGAATTCAATGGGCAAACATCGTTCTTCTCTGCCACAGCTGTTACAGCTGTGGCAGAGAAGAATGATTTGTCTTCTATATGTTCTCAATGGGGTCGGCGCTGCTGCCGCCGGCCCCATTGAGCGCATATAGAGAAGAGAACAGGAATCGCAGATCGCAGATAGGTGCGATCTGCGATTTCTGTTCTCTAATTTATCGGACGAGCGCATAAAAAGCGCTCATGTGTCCGATACCATTGCAAAGCAATGGTTTTAAAAAATCACCGGACGCATGCGCATGCGCAAATCGCGGCAATAAACGCCCGTGTGACTGAGCCCTTACATCCTGTATTATACCCCAGAGCTGCACTCACTATTCTGCTGGTGGAGTCACTGTGTACATAATTACCTATCCTGTAGTGATCCAGAGGTACATTCTGTATTATACTCCACAGCTGCACTCACTATTCTGCTGGTGGAGTCATTGTATACATACATTACTTCTCCTGTACTGCTCCTGAGTTACATCCTGTATTATACTCCAGAGCTGCACTCACTATTCTGCTGGTGGAGTCACTGTGTACATACATTATTTATCCTGTACTGATCCAGAGGTACATTCTGTATTATACTCCAGAGCTATACTCACTATTCTGCTGGTGGAGTCACCGTGTACATACATTATTTATCCTGTACTGATCCTGAGTTACATCCTTTATTAT